>NW_020837947.1:76884361-77111209 GCF_003676395.1 Aethalodelphis obliquidens
TGTGTGTGTGTGTGTGTGTGTGTGTGTGTGTGTGTGTGTGTGTGTGTAAGAAACAGTATTTTACTAGTAAATACCACTTCCTATTAACAGAATCTAATCTTTTATACAGATGAGCAATGATACACATGGCAAGGTATAAGATGTGCCACGACCTAGAATAAAACAAAACACATACCAATTCCCAAACTGGAATCAATTTTTTAACATTACCAATGAAGAAAGGAGGGATGGGGAGAATAAGGCATAGTGTAAATAATTCTAAACTGGTAGATAACTTCTAAACCAATAATAATTTTGGTTGTAGAATATATCACTTGATTATAAATCAGTACTTCAACTTAGACCACATTTCAGAATAGCAAGTAGACAGATCTTTCTTAGCGATGAATTCTATCAATGTGATCAGTGTGTGAGAAACAGTGTGTCTATCCTTCTTCCCTCCCGCTAATTACTCTCTTTTTATTGTTTGTTCTCATATTTGTGCCACATGTAGGCCAGAAAGCTTGATTTGTAAGGCAAGCCAATTTTGTGGTATGTATAGTAATTTCTCCATCTTTTTAGTTGATTTTCTGAAATATCTTATGTCAAAACTACGAAAAATAATATATTTAAGCAAAGGAAAGGTTTTCTTATTGTTCTAAAGTATGAGAATGATATAAGGTATTTAAGTTGAAAATCTCTGTTATAGCAAATCTACATAAATAGCAAATACAGCAAGGGTAAGAGTCAAGACACATTTTCTGAATGAGTAGCAGTCTAGATCAACATTTTAAAAAATGAAGAACAACATCTAGCATATATTAAAAAAAATCTTTAAATTTTACTAGTTATAAAAATTTTATGCAACTATTCAAAATGCAAGAAATAAAGAGATAAATTATTTTTCTAATTGTTGGAGCCTAAGAATTTCTTGGTCAACTGAAACTGACGAAGAACTGAAATTCAACTGAAATTTCATAACCATCCAAAAATGGTTATGAAAAACCTCAAAAGCATTTAAAAACACCAAGCATTACACTGTTACGTTCATTATTTCAAGATTCAAGTAATACTTTCATGATCAATGAGAACACTCAAATTTATGAAAACACAAAAATTTCTCAAACATTTAAAACTAATAATGTGATTTACTTTGATGCTATGAAATCTTATAAACCTTACAAAGAAAGGTAATAACTGTAGTTTTACTCATCAGAACTAAACTACCAGCTGAAGATTTCTCTGTCAAATGTTGTAAAAATCAGGTTAATTTAACAGAAACATAATGCAATAGAATAGCTTTTACTTAAAATGTCTCTATTTACAGAATATGATTTACTCAAAAGCAGATATAAAATAAAAAAATTCTAGGACATGAATTATTTCAGAAACATGAATATCTCTTTAGAGACAATGGAAACATAATAAAGTTCCACAAATTAAGGAAAAAAAAGGTTTAAAAAAAAAAAAAAGGCAGTGAAAAACTCCTATTAAAGAGGATGGTGTATATATACTAAACAAAGGCAATAAGAATCCTTACCTTTGGGCTGCTGTTTTTACTATTGCTATCTGTGCATTAGTATGAGGAAAACGTCTTACAGTTCCAGAACATAATGATGCATTTTGTGTATTTGCACTGCGGAGTCAAGAAACAAAGAATAATTTAAACAGGGAAAAATTACGCACTTATGCAAAATAAACCCTTTAAAATCTAAGCATACACACACACAAACCTGTAACACTTAAAGAAAATTTTTTATACATAAACCCATTGACCATGTTAAACTGTCCATTAGTTTTCCACTTTCTGAATTTGTCTCTGAAATGTTTCCAATCCAGTTCATGAAAGAAGATAAAGAGTAGAACACTAGAACAGAAATCAGGAATCCTAAATGAATGTTTCATACTGTAAGAATTCCTGTAAATTAATCCCGATATATTTCTTCTTCTTATTCTCTATTTAAGACTATCTATGTACTATGAGTATACGAACTATGTACTATGAGTATACAAAAGTTTTCTTATATGCCAAAATAATACTAAATGTTAATTATAAAAAAAAATTAAAAGTGCTAAATTCTACTTTCGATTCTACCACTGACTTGAAAATTATTTAGCCTTTATGTACCTCAATTGTCTATAAACTGACAAAGTAGAAATAAAATAGTGACTTCAACCCTATTTCTGGGATATGTAACAGTCCAATTGTATCAGTAATAGTGGTTCACTATGACAACCACTAGGAAAGATGAGTTATATCTAGAAGAGAAGGGGAATTAAGAAATCTTAAAAAAAAAAGAGTCCCTCATTGAGATAATCCTGGTAAGTATCCCCTAAAGGAGACATGACCTACCTCTAATATTATAACCAAGATTTTGCTAACTTCATAAAAGCAAGCTCATCTTATGAAATATTAGTCTACTGAAATTTTTCTTTCAATATTTTAACTCCAAACCAAGAAATCACTGCAATCAAGCCTATTCCCAAGATTCAAAGCAAAGATGCCCAGTGTGTAGGATTAGATCTACTGACAAAGTGAAAAGAAAAGGTGTTAAGTTGGAGTAGCCAATTAGTTTTTGGTGTCAAACTCTTTATCTTTTCTGTAGGAATGTGTGGTGAAGTGCCTATACCTCAATTTCTTAGTGCTGCTCAACATGTTAAGTCCAAGTGGGTTGCCTTTCAAAGGTTTTAAGCTTTCAGTCCTGTTTCGTTTTGTACATGTCTTCCAGGGATCACCAGAACTAGTAGCAACAATTTCAGATTGACGATTTAACTGTAAAAACCATAAATGTTAAAGTCAATAAACAACATAATAAGATAACTTATCAACAATTATTTGAAAACCCATTTATTAAAAAAGCAATAAAAATGTACCAGATATTGGGGATGGGGGAGAAGGATGGCAGCGGCACAGATCTAAGAGTAATTCAACTGTAATACTTTTTTTTTTCCCTTAAGGACAACATAAATATGTAGGAACATGCGAGTTTATCATATTATTTCCTTTTCATTTCAATATCACCCAAGATATTTGAGAAAATTAAAAGAGAAAAACAGAAGGGATAAGGTAGAGGATCTTAAGATAGCTCCTTCCCGAAAGCAAAAAATAAACATTTCCCCTGCTTAACAGGCCTTGATGCTACCCATAGGACAGTACAACCAAATATGGCAGTAAATTGTCATTGTACAAGTACTTGGGCTTTAGCATCAAAATTTCTATATAAACACAGAAACCGAGATAATGTCTTCATATTTTCATACTTGAAAATAATAATACAAACATATCAATAACAACCACTTTGCAGAGATTACAGTATGACAACAGGATGGCTCATTCCTTGGGAAGCTCTTCTCAACAAAGAAACCTAGCTTTATTACATTCTTTGCACAAGACATTTAAAAGCTGTTTTCAGACTCTTTAAGACAAAAGTCCTCAGTTCTTAGTGGTAATTTACCCAAAACAACATTTTAAAAATCATTCTTACCTACTTTTAGTTTTGAAACAGCAGTCTAATATTTTATTTTTTACTCTTTTACAAGAAAATGTAGTCATAAGAAGATAACAACTTGGCTTTTAGCCCCACCAATTATCTCCACAGAAACCTAACAGTTCCCGAAAAACACATATCTCCCACAAAAAATGTCTTCTGGAGAAGAGCTCACTGTGCCAGCACCATTCTTGTTTTGAGGCATGTCTGTATCCCAAAACTCCAAAAAGCTGTATTTTGAAAACACTGCTTATCATTTTGAGACATTTTTTTACTTCTAAATCTTTTACAGCCATGTACTTCGGACTCCTTCATTTATGGTGATGGCAGATTAGATAATGCAGCTCAATCTTCCCTCTACTCTCTGAAAACCAGAAAAGCTGGACAAAATAGAAATTTTCTTAAAAAAAGAAAATCTGTTTGAAGCACCTGAGGGCTACCAAGGCAGTGAAGAATTAAGAATTAAGATCAGGGACAAGAAACTCAGAGATCTGAGCCCAGATTCATATTTTTCTCTGAGACACCTGTTGTCTCCAGAAGATGCAACTTCTGGAGTTGCAGAAGATGAGAGGCTGAGAGGCTAAGCTGAACTCCCAGAAGACTCAGAGAACTGGGGAGACAAAAGCAGAGTTCAACATCCACCAGGTATGGACTGCCTCATAAACACCTCAAAATCTGAATGAGGATATAGCCTATGAATAAGGGTGAATTACAACTATAAATCCAGCTTCCATTCATCTCAGCCTCCAACTCAATTAAGTCAGTTCTCCAATTTTAGAGTAAATCCAGAATTACCTGGATGGTTTGTTAAAACAAATTGCTGTGTCCAACCCTTACAGTTTACTCTGATTGAGGGGGTTTGGGATGAGCCTGAGAATATGCATTTCTAACAGGTCCCTGGGTGATGCAGATACTGCTAAAAAGGGAACTACGTTTGGAGAGCCACTGGATCGAGGTGATATGAGACTGCTAAGGCTCCTCCTGGTCACTAGCCAAAAGTAAACGTGTATCCCTACAGGAAGGGAATATTATCCTAGGCCTCAAATTATCTCTGTGATTTTTCATATGCAATATCTACCAATCATAAGCAAGCTCATAAAGATGACAATGATCAAAACCAAGAGAAACAACTGATAACAGGAACAGAACTATAGGGGATAAAGATAAGAGGGGTTATCACACTATTTCATTTCCATTAGAAAAAGAGAATACAATCACTTCTGCATTTGGTGACCCTTTTTCACAGAAACATAGTGCTATTGTAGAAAGATAACTCAGGAATCAAATAGAATTGTCTCCTAGCCAGGTAACTTTCCTTATAATCACGAGATTATTTTATGCATCAACAAAGCTATATACAAACTGCCTAGCTCTGGAACGGACAAATAGGTAGGAATTCAGTAATTATTAATTCCCACTCAAGTAGAAACACAGATATCCTCAATTAGAAAGTCCATAAATTATTTTATCATAAACAATTGGTCATTAAGCTACATTCATCTGAAATTTCAGGACATCCAGTCACTGTGACTTTGGCCTATTCCTTTGTTATTTTGCAAAAATGCCCTAAGTCAATGGTTCTCAAGATCAGCATTACCTAGAACACTTTAAAATGCAAATTATCAGGTCCCACTCCAGAATTCCTAAATCAGAGACTGTGGGAGTAAGGTCCAGCAATCTGTTTTATCAAACCTTCCAGGTGATTCTGATGTACACTAACACTGGAGAGCCAGTGCTGCACGTGATTTTGATACATGTCCTGTTAAGAATCTGGGAAGCGGGACTTCCCTGGTGGCCGCAGTGGTTAGGAATCCATCTGCCAATGCAGGGGACATGGGGTTCGAGCCCTGGTCCGGGAAGATCCCACGTGCCGCGGAGCAACTAGGCCCGTGCGCCACAACTACTAAGCCTGAGCTCTAGAGCCCGAGCCACAACTACTGAAGTCCGCGCGCCTAGAGCCCATGCTCTGCAACAAGAGAAGCCACCGCAATGAGAAGCCCACGCTCCACAACAAAGACCCAACGCGGCCAAAAATGAATAAATTTTTTAAAAAAAAGAATCTGGGAAGCAAAAGTTTCCATTAAAGACTAACCATATAATTTCATTCCTCCGTATATAGATAATTACAACTAATATTTGAGTGCTTACTATGGATAGGCATTATGCTAACTACTTTATATTCAATATCTCATTTAATCTCCATATTTTATACATTTCAGCAGTTCTTCAGATTGGGATTCAGAAACTGCACCTAAAGTATCAGGTCAATTACTTGATGCTACTGAGTGATAGGATTAACATGCTCAAATTTCCCACTTTAAGTCTCTTTCTCCAACAAAATCTCTCCACCATATACCGCCTTAAACTTTACTGAAACTCTACCCCTATGCTATTAGATCCTTGAGCTTAAAAAGCAAAGTAACTTGTCTGAACTAGTTAAAAGGATTTGAACAAAGTACTGACCTGACTCCAAAGCCTATGCTTTCCCATACTACACTGTATAAGGAATTTTTATAGTATTATTTGTAGACATATAAATTCTTAACAAGAGGCAAAACCAAACTATGTTATTCCAGATAACACTCAAAATCATTAGGATACAGAAAATCTCAAAATCAAAGGAACTGCACTAAAAATTCCTTTATATAAATGTAGAAAGCTAATCCTTCCTCTTAAGAACTGGTTAAGCCAAAATTATCTCACCCAATATATAGGCATATAATTCAGCTAATTCAACATATTTTTGATCAAGTGCTTAAACATTTCCAAATTTTCTTTTTAAGAAAGCATTTAGGCATAGCAATAGACAACCCAAAGTCCATCAATAGAGCAAGATTTGCATAAGGCAAATTCTTAAATTTCCCAATTCTGCTGCCCTAAGGTACTATCAAAAGCTACACGCACTTCAGTCAGCAATAAGACAACCAGTACTTCTGGTTTTGCAGATATCTCATGAAAACCTTTTCCTGTATTGTCAAATTCCCTTAGGAAAGGTTCCTTACTATTTGTTATACTTAGAAAGTAGCTGGGGTCGTGGGGGAGGATATCACTCCACAAGAGAATCACAGGATGTACATTTGTAAAAGATTCTCCTCTCACACAGTCATAAACCTATAGGACATAATTCCAGGTGCAAGAAAATTTAGAGATACCTGTTGAATTAAAATACAACATATAAATTATATTAGATGTGTGGCACATCTACATCTCTTTACGTAATTAATAATTTTTATTTTCTCTCATTTTATTTGTGCTCTTGGTAATCTACATCAAATTATTGGGAGAAATAAGGTGTAAACAAGTAAAAATTGAACGCTTTATGGCTAAATCACAGATTAGAGCACTACTACTACTAAAGAGAAGATGATATATTCAGTCTAAAGGCCCCTGAAAAACTTTAATTCTCCTTCCCCTCCAACCCCTTATTTAGCAGCCTAACAGAGCTTTCTAGCTAATGCAAGCACAACATCAGGAGAACTCCTGTGGACAAATGGATTAGCACAAAAAAATCACATGATTATAAAACTACAAACATGGGCCGTAACTGATGTCAGAAAAGCAACTATAAACACATCGTTATTTGAAAAGGAAAACCAGCTTACAAAGGTTCAATAACACTGCTATTTATGGAAGATTTGCTAGTGCCAAGTACTAGGTGGATTACATGTTCTCATAATTCTCACAACCATCCTATAGAGTAGATAGTTGCAAGCAGACCTAAAATCTGATATTCTGCCTAACTACTCTAATATACCAGCCATCCAAAAAAGCTATGTTGCCCTCAACTGGATATCAATCTGTACAGAAAATATTTACACAGTACAAACAATGATACAGGGGTCAGCAAACTTTCTCTGTAAAGGGTCAGACAGCAAATATTTTAGTCTTTGAGGGTCACACAGTCTCTGCTGAAACAAATCTGTTCTTATAGTACAAAAGCAGTCACAGACAATACATGAACAAATAAGCACAGTTGTTTTCTGATAAATATTTATGGATACAGATTTGAACTTCATATAATCTTCACATGTCACAAAACAGTATTCTTTTGATTTTTTTCAACCATTTAAAAAATGTAAAAACTATTCTAGTTCATAGACCATAGGTTGTGGGCCAGATTTGGCCTGTGAGCGTTGGTTTGCCAACCCTTATGTTTTAACATTAATCATTAATAACTAATAAATAACTAATAAACAGCCAGTTACCAAAATATAAGCTCCATAGGAATAAGAAACTTGTCTGTTTTGCTCTCTATCATCTAGACACTGTGCTCAATACATATTTGCTGTATGAATGTGTATCTCATTGGGACTGCTAAATGTGCAAAAGTTATCAACATGTGGTACCTTCCACCCAAACTTATCACACATGACGAAGCCAATTTAACTAAAACAAAAAAGTAGTCAGGAAATTTAGCACCTAAAATAAGAAAAGAAGATAACCTAAAAGAATCTATTAAATGATTAGACACATTAAAAACATATATTAAAGGCACTGAAATTCTTAAAAACAAAATGGAAACTGAAACAGTACAGAAAGAACTAGACACTATGAAAAACAAAATTTTGAAAGAGAACCAACAGAAGTTCTACAAATGATGTCACTGAAATTTAAAAAAGAAAGAATGGATAGATTAAATTGCATATTAGATATAGCTGAAGATAAGTTAGTGAACTGGAAGACAAAGCTGAGGAAACCATGTAGGATATGGTACAGGGATGATTTCTTTCTTTGCCCTTTATCCTTTCTTTTTTTTTCTTTTTCATATAAAATATATGTAGGACATGGAAAAAAATGATGGCCTTATCATATCTAATAAAAGTTAGTTCCAGAAAAAATGAGGAAAGGCAATATTCAGAGATAATAACTAAAATTTTTTCAGAATTAATAAAAGATACGTATCCTTTATATAAAGAGGTATAATGAAACTGCAGAAATCCAAAGGCAAAGAGATTATTCTGTGGAAGAGAAAGGGAACACTAAGACACTCTGAACCAAAATAAAGGCTTTCTCCTAATTCCATGCTCATTTTTGAATGCAAAAAAGGGACTATATTAGTTTAAACCAATGTTCCATATGGACCTACATATTACTCACAAGCCATTAAAAATCCAGGGATACTTAAAACCCTGGGATACACAAAGACTTTCTAAAGGACAACTGGGCATGGATAATTTTAAGAAAATCAACTCCTAAATCCTCAATCTCCACTTTAACACTTTCTTAAATTGATTTACTTTAAAACCCATCTGTAGGAAAGGTACATATAATATCTCCTTTCCTATCTCCACTTTCACACCAAACCTTTTTCCACTTTACAAAAGACATAATTCTCATTTATTGTACTAGAGTCTAAAATACTCCTGAAAGGAACAATTTGACATAATAGTATCTGGAATCTCTTTTGGCACATGAAACAGTAGTAGGGCTTCGTATCTTTCCCCGTTTTATATATATTTCTGTTAAAAGTGAACCACAGGTTAGGAACTGGGTGTTCTGGACCAAATTAAGATTTTCTTAATACAACAATAATGCAAAATGGAAAAGCAAAAGTAATAAAAATTTGCATTCAATGACTTTGTATCTTCTACTCCAGTTATTATCAAGAAAAGCACTGCCCCAAGGAACAAATCACATGAAAACAACTCAAAGAAAGCATTAAAAAAACAAAAACAAAAACAACAAACCCTTAAATTTGCATGCCTTTATTACAACCAGGTAAAAAAACTTAGGTCAAAACCAAGGCTGCAGGGCTTCCCTGGTGGCACAGTGGTTGAGAGTCCGCCTGCCGATGCAGGGGATGCGGGTTTGTGCCCCGGTCCAGGAAGATCCCACATGCCGCGGAGCGGCTGGGCCCGTGAGCCATGGCCGCTGAGCCTGTGCGTCTGGAGCCTGTGCTCCACAACGGGAGAGGCCACAACAGTGAGAGGCCCGCGTACCGCAAAAAAAAAAAAAAAAAAAAAAAAAAAAAACCAAGGCTACATTTTTCTGCCTAGAATTCTAAAGTGAAATGTCATCATGAAGATGCAGATTAACATGTATATATGAAATGAAAACAGAAAAAAAACCACTATTTATTATAGATAAATAATACATTTGATTTAATTGACTGGCTGTACTATGAATTGGCCTTGACAAGTAAGTTATATGTAGACATTTTCCATAGATCAAGAGAGTTAAATATGCAGTTCTTTTAAAGAAAAAACCCACAATATTTTACAAAACTATTTTTACAAAAAAAATTGGCAAAAGCCAATTAGAAATTAACAAGATTTCAATTTTTCCTATTATTTCTGAGATTATCTGGTTAAAAAATAGGAATCTAAAAGGAATTTAAAAGTAACAAGTGTAACTACTAGCCAATCATTAAGTCTTGATAAAGCCTTTTTAGTATATTTCCCCCAAATTCAGAAAGACAATAAATCCAGAGGCTGGATTACAAATTATTTTTAACTTTTAAACTTTTATTACATTGCTAGGTGATTTTCCTGCCATTTAATTCAAAAGGAAAGAACTGAATGATAATGCTATAGCAAAACTCTTTCTATATCCATCTATTTATTATATGACCAAGATTTCTCAGCACTTATATCTAAAAAAAGTTTAAAAAGAAAATCACTGTTGAAAGTTTTATTAGACCAATAAATAACATTTATTTATGGACACATGAACTAAATGAATAAGGAAGGAAAACATCAACACCATCACTTTAAGAAATACATTTCCAATATAATTCTATATAATAGGTTTAATAATTATAAATTACATGTTTATTAGTAATTATAAAGATAACTCAATCCAGCAAAAAAAATTAATACTTGCAACTTTTAGTGAAAAGATCATTTAATATTAAATTTCAGTGAATGTATATCTTTTTATTCAGTGAATATATATCTATACAGTATGATAGAGTAATTAAAAGATTTTCAATTGCATAAAAATACATCATGTGAAGTTAAAATACACATATAATGTTAAAATTTTGTGGGAAAACTGAACAGAAATATGAATTTAAGGAGAAGAAGGAAAAATATAAATTTCCACCTGTTAAAGAGGAAATGGTACCTGTATTTCTTTAAGTTTTTTTATGGAAATATAGTTGATTTACAATGTTGTTGTACATGTACTGTTAAGACAGATGATGCTGAGTATCAATTCTGAATTATCTTTAGAGATCACAGGATACATAAGTGTCACATAAGTTTTATTTTACTTTAAAAGTATCAACATTAAAAAAAAAAAGGGCATCTGCAAGCAACCCCCCTCAAGTTAAAGACCAATGTCACAGAAGATCATGATGAAAAACACCTTTTACTTTTACCTACAAAGCTCACTATATTTGTGTCCACCTGAAGAACACCTAAATAGCCCCACTCTAAGGAATCAAAATGTTAAAATAAAAGCTAGAGAAAACTGCAATGTAAAAAACCTTATAGTTTTTCAGTGTGAGTAGCCTTATAGAGAAAAACTTTAAATTCTATAAACTCCCGAAATTATGTCAAAATAGAGATGTGGGGAAAAAAAACCCCACAAAGACAGGGAGAAAAAAGTAACTTTAAAAGTCTCTAAAATACTATTCAACTGTAAGTACAGGAAATATGTAAAGAGGGTACTATGTCAGATTGGCAAAAATTCAAGTTTGACCACATACTTCCCAAAGTTAGAAGAGAAACTCTCATACAGTGCTAGCAGTTATGGCTAATGCTAATTCCTATGAATGAGGCATTTGGCAATATTTAGCAAAATAACATGTAAATCTACCTCCTGAAATAGCAACTGCAATTTTAGAAATCTATCCTACAAATACACTGTAAAGATGTGAAAAGGTATAAGCACAAGGCTTTATTAAAGCACTTCTTGGGCTTCCCTGGCAGCGCAGTGGTTGAGAGTCCGCCTGCCGTTGCAGGGGACACGGGTTCGTGCCCCAGTCCGCGAAGATCTCACATGCCGCGGAGCGGCTAGGCCCGTGAGCCATGGCCGCTGAGCCTGCGCGTCCGGAGCCTGTGCTCCGCAACGGGAGAGGCCACAACAGTGAGAGGCCCGCGTACCGCAAAAACAAACAAAAAGAAAAGGTGGGGCGAGAATATATATTTTCTTTGTGATAAATAAAATACTTCTGATGGGATAAACAAGAAACTGGGAATACCATTTGCCTTTGGGGTAGGAAAGTGGGTGGTTGGGACTTACAATCAAAAATACAAATCTTCTTTTGAAGCTTTAGTTTTTAGTATATAACCTAAAAAAATAAATAAATAGAAAGTAACACTTGCCTTTTTTCCTTTTGAGGTTTCAGAATCCTCATCTTCATCTACACTGAGTAGATTTGCCTCACTACACAGAAAATAAAGGGGAAAAAGCCTTAAGTGACAATTACAACCCATACATTAAATTCAGAAGTTTTAGCCTCTGTGCTCACCTAATATAGAGATCAGCAAACTTTTTCTGTAAAGGGCCAGAGAGTAAATATTTTAGACTTTGCAGGCCATACAGTCTTGGCAGCAACTACTCCGCTTTGCTTTGCCACTGTAGTATGAGAGTAGCCACAGACTATCTGTGTGGCTGTGTTCCAACAAAACTATAACAAAAATCCAGGGGTGGGCCAGCCTGGGCCCATGAGCCACTGTTTCCTGACCTCTGCCATTAATGAACACATAATTTTGCTTTTCTTAACTATGGATTTCATAAATAGTCACTCATTTTTCCTTTCTGTCTTGGATTTTAAATTAGGGGAAAGGGGCTGAAAAACAAAGTAGAGGGAAAGAAACATACTGGTAAGAAAACTTTAGTTAATGAAAAGAAAGTAACTGCAATGGTATTAACCCAATAAAATAGTTATACCTCTACCATTGTGGGAAATACCAACCCTTTACTGAGAATCATTGACCTGATTCTAAAAAACCGATATATCTATTAACAGTTCATGTTAATCTGAACATAGTGATAAACCAAAGAGTAAAATTCATAAGTGAAACATACAGGACAGGTAGCACCTTAAAAGACACATTTTTTTTTATATAATCATGACAAATCTTCTAACAAAGTCAAAATACACCCTTCTGAAGACAATTCTGCTAAGCTATTTTTAGTAAAATCTTAGCTATTTATAACAAAAATGTAAAATGTTTGTTTCATTATTGTTTGTATACATCCCAACTTTTTTAATGCTAAAAATTCTCTCCTGCAAACATTTTACAAAAATGCTTAAAAGGTGGGATACTGGGCTTCCCTGGTGGCGCAGTGGTTGAGAGTCCGCCTGCCGATGCAGGGGACATGGGTTCGTGCCCCGGTTCGGGAGGATCCCGCATGCCACGGAGCGGCTGGGCCCGTGAGCCATGGCCGCTGAGCCTGCGCGTCCGGAGCCTGTGCTCCTCACGGGAGAGGCCACAACAGTGAGAGGCCCGCATACCGCAAAAAAAAAAAAAGGTGGGATACTTTTTAACGTTTACAAGTGGTCTACTCAATTTCAGATTTAATTCCAATTTTTCAAAACTACATAAATAACAAATGTCTGTTATAAAATATAATCAGAAATAAAAAGAAATGAAAGAAAGAAAACCATAAAATACAAATTTTGAGTGAGAAACATACCAGTTCAAAGCTCTCCCTCAAATAAAACTTCACTTCAGTTCAACATCTCATAGGTGAAGGCACATAAAGTGGTAATGATGAACGGAGCTGTTGCCCAGACAGAAGTGAAGCACCTACAATATTTAGCCAATATACTCTGAATGACTTCTTGTGTAAAATTTCTAAAAAATATTTGCAGTTTTGGTAGAACTTTAGTGTATATATTTGTGTGTCTCTTAATTTGCTGTTTGTTCTGGCCAGTGGAAAACCAGATCAGTAAACTAAGAAACTAATATCCATGCTAAATTTGTAATACAAATCTCATAACATGCAAAAGGCTCTATTAAAACTATTTAAAAAGTTACAGCAGTCATTCCAAGTACATTAACAAAGTGTAATGAACGCTTTGCTTAACGTCTGTCTGGGTCAACACCTGTGTTTATCATTTACAGGGTTTCTGCTTTCTCTGTTAGCAATCTTAAGATGAATGTGGTGGGGGGCAGGGTGAGTCACAACTGGAAAGAAAGACACTAAACTTTCTTACAAATTTCAGGAATCGTAATGTGGGTTCATTTACTCCTGATAAATGGTGGCTTCTCAAATCACTACGTGAACAGAATGCCGTATTTTTTTATTTTTTATTTTTAAAGAACAATTTCTTTAATAGGAATCCTGTAGTATGGTCGCCTTTTTTTTTTTCTTTACTGTACGCGGGCCTCTCACTGTTGTGGTCTCTCCCGTTACGGAGCACGGGCTCCGGATGCGCAGGCTCCGCGGCATGTGGGATCTTCCCGGACCGGGGCACGAATCCGTGTCCCCTGCATCGGCAGGCGGACTCTCAACCACTGCACCACCAGGGAAGCCCAGGTCAACTTTTAATTTAAGGTTACATGTACTATATGCACATATTTATACATTTCAAAAGATGAAGAAATATAACCACAAAATTATATACCAATAAAAGAACTGCTTTTTCTTTCCTTAATGCTACTGTAAAAGAGTTCAATGTTTTCTTAAGAATACCATACTCTTAAAAATATTTCCATGGAATAAAATTGTTTATCTAATGAAAAGTTTCATTCTTATAAAACATCTGAGGGGGAAAAAAACATTCTTACTCTTTATCTGTATCTCCTTCACTTTCTTCTCCATGATCAAAGCTCCAATTCCTTTTAAAACCTCTATCTCTTTTAGATTCTGATCTAGCCAACGCTGAAATAAAAACAAACTCAGATAAGTATTCATTAATAGAGCCATTCAATACAAAATAAAATTGAGCATTTCCCAAACTCTTTGCTTAGTCAGGATTTTCTTTTAATTTGCTTGCCTTTTGATTATTTCCTCTAAAGAGAAAAAGAACACATTAAAATCTGTTTTTGCTAATTTACACTCATCCATATGTGTGAGCTTGCTACACAAAAAAAGCTCAAATCAGTAAAATATAATAAAAATGTGGATGGGGATACATGAATATGAAATACATAAAAATCAACCCTGCATCTCCACCGTATTTGATCACTGGTTCTAGAAACTAGTACCTGTTAATTTGCTTGCCTTATTTATGAGAACTAAATCCAGACCACCAGCCTTTTCTTTACCTCAGCCAATCATCTCTGCCTTTTAGCAGAAAAGAGACAAACCAAGGTTTTCTGTGTTAGCATCAGGGTGAACTCAATGTTAGAAATAACTCTCCAGATCAGAACACCAAACACGCTCACGATGAGTTTAAGAAAAATTTTAAGTGCATGCCTGAGATACCCCGAAGCCATAAACAGCTATGAAGTGGGAACCTGAGAAATAAATGAAGTTCTGAAGCTGGCATTTGTTTTTGAGCCATATGACAAAAACCTGAGGCCCAGAGGCTGGGAAGACCAGGTTTGGAGCCTCAGTAAAATGAAAGGTCAGATCATAGACCAGAAGACCTGAAGGGTGACAATCCAATTGGGTGAACTGGGTTGGGGGGCGCGGGGGGGAGAAAAAAGAATCTCACTGAAGAAAGAGACAGTAGGGATAATTATGACATCTTGCCGTTGGCTCTGGGTTTGGGGGTGAACTAATAATGACAAATAAAGTGTGTCTCTCCACCCCATGTTTAGGGAATTCCTAAACATCAGCTCACAATCACTCAGGTTTGGTACCAGAATCTTCATAACCTATGTGGCCCAGAAAAGTCCATAATTAAAAGAGTCTCATGGAAATGATGCCCAATATCACCAGATGTTAAGGAAATGCAAAGCAAAACTATAATGAGATACTATTTCACACCCGTCAGGATGGCTGTTTTTTTTAATGGAAAATAACAAGTGTTGGTGAGGATGAGGAGAAATCGGAACTCTTACGCATTGCTTGTGGGAATATAAAATGGTGCAGCCACTGTGGAAAATGTTTGGCAGCTCCTCAAAAAGTTAAACACAGAATTACCCTATGACCCAGTGATCCTAGTTCTAGATATATACCCCAAAATAACTGAGAGCATGGACTCTGACACTTGTACACCAATGTTCACAGCAGCATTATTCACAAGAGCCAGAAGGTGAAACCACCCAAATATCCATCAACAGATGAATGGATAAACAAAATGTGCTGTGTTCACACACACATACAGAGGAGTGTTATTTAGCCATAAAGAAATGAAACTCTGACACATGCTACAATATGGATGAACTCTGAAAACATTACAATGAGTGCAATAGTGGCACAGAAGGACACATATTGTATGATTCCACTTATATGAGGTAACTAGAATAGGGAAATGCAGAGAGCAAGCAGAACAGAGGTCACCAGGGACTGGAGGGAGAGGAGAATGTAGAGTTACTTTTTAATGGGTACAGAGCTTTTGTCTGGGATGATGAAAAAGTTCTGGAAATGGATAGTGGTGATGGCTGCACAACATTATGGATGTATTTAATGCCAATCTACGCTTGTACATTTATAAACAGTTAAAACAATAAATCTTACGTTACGTATATTTTTCCACAGTAAAAAACTGTTTGTAAAGGCAAAAAAACAATCACCAAAACCTCTAAATGACTAGCAGAATCAAATATAAATCTTCTCTAAAAAAAATAAAATTTCAATGCCTCAAAAAGTTTCCCAAAAAAATGAGTTCACAACCCAAAATATCATGAAACAGGAGGAAACAAGTCATCATGAGTAAATCTGAAACTTCTTTACATGTATAATGTAAATATAAGTAAGTAAATAGTAGATAACAGGAGCAAGGTGTCTCCCTTTCAGAAAAAGAAGTTATGAAAAAAAGAGAGGAAAGCTAGAATGAACTGTTCGTTCTAGTGGTGCTAGATTAGAGGAAGAGATATCAGTACCAACTTTTATTTGATACACATATAGATTAATAGATACAGACACGAATATAGATACGCTGTTCCATGGGTTAGTATACAGGGCTAAGGGTCTGTCCTCAGAAGGTGTAGAAGCAGTGATACCCCAGTAGCAACAAGCACACCTACAACCAGATCTTATTTTCTAAATACCATTCTCCAATACAAGGAGCCAGAGCTCCTAGGAAAAATGACTGATTCTAGAGATGACGCAGGAAAAATACAAGATAAGCCTGGAGTATTATGTAGGGCCAGAAAGGAAGAAGGCGTTTTTTTAAAAAAATGATATGAATTATAATTCTCCTTAATAAAATAAATATTCATGAATCCACATGGATATAAATAATTGAATAAATAAATAAATGGTGAGAAGGGACACATCTTCCTTACAGATTTCCAAATGATACATGTACAAACTCTCCTCTAAGAGATGGAACTGAATTCCCTTTCCCTTCAGTATATGCTGAACTTTGTAACTCACTTCCAAAGAGTCAACTATAGAAAAAGGAAAAAAGTAAACTGACAGAAACCTACCAATCACTATCTCAGCTAAGTGATCATCAAAGTTAACATGAGAAGTGATGTCTTATTCATAGCATACTTAACATGATGTGATGAAAATGCGACTTCAGCTCTGTGGCTTCTTCCCAAAAGCCCACAATGCCAGTTTAGTCAAAAGAACACATCAGATAAACCCAAATTGAGGAACATTTTACAAAATTCCTGACCAGAACTCTTTAAAACTGTCAAGGTTATGAAAAATAAGGGAAGATAAAGAAACTGTCATGATCAGAGGGGACTAAGGAGACATGACAACCAAATGCAATGTGGTGTCCTGGACTGGACTGTGCAAAAGGAAAAGGACATTAATGAAATAACTAGTGAAATCCAAGTCAAGTCTGTAGTTTAGGCTATAGTGTTATGCCCATGTTAATCTCCTAGTTTTTGACAAACATACTACAATTATCTAAGTTGGGAACTTTAGGGGAAGATGGGTAAATGGTATATAGAAACTCTCTCTAACATCTTTGAAACTTCTCTATAAATCTAAAATTATCCCCCACTCCAATTTTCAAAAATCAAATGTAAAATGAACCTGTTTTAAAAAAAGAAAGGGTTAAGTTTAAGTTATGCTACCAACACAGAAAAGGTAATAAACTATGATGATTACTAGTCTATAAAGACCTATCCATCACTGAGAGTCAGGCAAGTTAACAAAAAAGGCCACTAAGCAGTGAAAAGTCAAGAGATTTTATATTGTGTACGCTCTAAAGAAGCAAGGTTCCGTACATACAGTTCTAACAAGTGTAATCACAGGATTTCCTAATTGACAGATTAGAAGCTATAAATTAACAGATGAAAGAAAAATAACCTCATGAAAGTGATAACTGCCAATGAGAAAAAATAAATTACAAAAAGCAAGCAAATTCTAAAAACATAAATTTTAGGGCAACTTGCACTAGGGACAAAAGCTCTGAACCCTCAAAAGTCCTTGAGAGTATCAACACACTTCAATATCCTGTTATGGTTGACACTCGTAAGAATCAGAATGGAAAATTATGTCCACTATACTGTACTTACAAAATTGAAAGTTAATACAAAGGTTAAAGAGAGATCCCAGTTAAGCATCGTAAATTAAATATATGCATTTTTCTCCATACCCCTCCAGTAAAATGACAGTAATGGAAAGAGGGGTAAAAAGCAGAAACCCATAAGAACAAAATGAACCCAGAAAGAAGATAATAGCAGATGAGAGATGTAACTAAACTGATGAAAGGTGAAAATTTGATGGATGGGTAGGAACTGACTTAGTTGACTAGAGAAAGCAAACTTAAACACCTATGAGGGCACAGATATTACCAAATTGACACAAGAAAAAAAATTTTTGAACACTGCTGTCAATAAAAGAAACTGAATTATTATAAATCTTTCTGTAAAGAGAAACTCAGACCCAGAAGGCTTCTCCCATAATTTCTTTCAAACTTGTAAAATATAGCAACAAATTTACCTAAACTTTCCCAGAAAATAAAAAAAAGGAACACTTTGCAGCTCATTTTATGAAGTCAGTATACCTGATCCTAAACCTGATAACGACATTTAAGGAAGGAAATTACCAAGCACTCTCTCATGAAGACAGATATAAAACCCTTAATATCAGTAAATCAAATCCAGTGATAGACAAAGAATAATATTACAATCAAGTAGGGTTTATTCTAAAAGCAAGAGTTAACATTTGAAAATTATGAATATAATTCACAAAACAAAACCGTTTTAATAAAAAATGATTCAGGGATGCATCATCAAGGAATGCTGAAACTAATAAATAAATGGAAAGAAGCTAAAACTAATGGATGAAATCTGAAGAGAAATATGTCATTTATATTGCTTCAAAGTAGTTTCCCACAAAATATTTATTAATTACAAAGGGGAAAATGATAGTACCTTTCAGTGGAGAAATCTGGCAAACACTAAATGATCAAAGTTAATTTCACCAGTAATAGGACAAAAGATCACTACCAAGGCATTCTTTATAAAAACTCATAACCTAAATCTAATCATGAGGAAACATCAGACAAACCCAAACTACAAAATAACTGTCCAGTATACTTTAAACATGTCAAGGTAAAGAAAGACAAAGAAAGACTGAAATACTATGATCATCTAGGTAGAAAATCCGAAAGAATCACTCAAAAAAACCCTACTGGAACTAGTAAGCAATTATAGTAAGGCTGCAGGATACAAGGTTAATACAAAACAATTAAATGCTTTCCTATATACCAGTAATGAGCAAGGTAAATGTGAAATTAAAAACACAGTAACACATTAGCACCCCCAAGAATGAAATACTTAGCTATAAAGCTAACAGAATATGTACAAAATCTTTATGATGGAACCTACAAAACTGATAAATGAAATGAAAGAAAAACTAAAAAAATGGAGAGATATTTCATGTTCATGAATGGGAAGACTCAATACTGTCCAGATGTCAGTTCTTTCCAACTTTAACAATAAATTCAGTGCAATCGCAATCAAAATCTTAGCAAGTTATTTAATTCAAAATGGATCACAGACCTAAATGTAAAATACAAAACTATAAAACTCCTAGAAGATAACATAGGAGAAAATCTAGATGACTCTTAGGTATGGTGATGACTCTTTAGATGAAACACCAAAGGTATAATCCATGAAAGAAAGAACTGATAAACTGGACTTCATTAAAATTAAAACCTTTTGCTCTGCCAAGAAAATTAGAAAACAAGCCAAAGATCAGGAGAAAATATTTGCAAAAAAAACACATCTGATAAAGGACTTTATCCAAAATATACCAAGACCTCACTTAGTAATAGCCACGGGAAAAAAAAAAAAATCCACGGAAGAACCTTAAATGCCTATTACTAAGTGAAAGAAACCAACCTGAAAAGGCGATCTACTATATGATTTCAACTAGATGACATTCTGGGCAAGGCAAAACTATGGAGATAGTAAAAAGATCAGTAGTTGCCAAGGTGAGGTGAGGGTGGAGGGGCTGAGGGATGAATAGGTAGAACAATGAAGATTTTTATGGCAATGAAAATACTCCGTATGACATGATAATGATGGATACATGTCATTACACACTTATCCAAACCCACAGACTATACCACACAATGAGTGAGCCAAAATGTAAACTACGGGCTATGATTTGTCGGTGGAGGGTTATCAGTTGTACCACTCTGGTGGGAGATGTTGATACTGGTGAAGGCTATGCAGATGTGGGGGTGAGAGGTGTATGGCAAATCTCTGTACCTTCCGCTTTGCTGGGAAACTAAAACTGCTCTTAAAAAATAATAAGTAATTCTTTTGCATGGCTAGAAAAAAGAAAAATAAAAAACAAAAACAAGTCTTCCCTGCCCAGTTTTACTGATATATAACTGAGCAGCACTGTATAAGTTCAAGGTGTACAACATAATGACTTCACTTACATATATTGTGAAATGATTACCATAATATGTTCAGTTATCATCTATCATCTCATATAGATGAAAGAAAGAAAGAAAGAAAGAAAAGAAGGAAGGAGAAAGAGAAAGAGGGAAAGAGAGAAAAGAAAGCAAGCTAGGGAAAGAAATAAAGAAAAGGGAAGAGAGGGAAGGGAAGGAAGGAAATGAAGGAAGAAAGTTTCTTTCCTTGTGATGAGAACTCTTAGGATTTACTCTAACACCTTCCAAATAAGCCCTATAGGAGTATTAACTATAGCCACCCATCATTTTATACATTACAACCCCAGTACTTATTTATCCTGTAACTGGAAGTTTGTACCTTCTGACCACTTTCATCCAAGTCCCCTACCTCCCGTGCCCTGCCTCTGGTAACCACAAATCTGTTCTCTTTTTCTATGAGCTTGGGATTTTTTTTTTTTTAAGATAAGATTCCACACATAAGTGGGATCACACAGCATTCTTATTTCACTTAGCATAATGCTCTCAGGGTCCACCCGTGTTGTCACAAATGGCAGGATTTCTCTCCCTTTTATGTCTGAATAATAGTCCATTGTATATACACACAACATCTTTATCCGTTCTTCCACTCATGGACAGTTAGATTGTATCCATGTCTCGGCTACAGAACAGGGGGGCACAGATATCTCTTCAACATAGTGTTTTTGTTTCCTTCAGATATATTCACATAAGTAGAATTGCTGGATCATATGGTAGTTCTACTTTTAATCTCCTGAGGAACCTCCATACTGTTTTCCATAGTGGCTGCACCAATCTACACTCCCACAAACAGCACATGGTCACCATGGTTTCATAATAACCATTGTAACAGGCATGAGGTTATATCTCATGGTAGTTTCGATTGGCATTTCCCTAATAATTAGTGATGCTGAGCACCTTTTCAGGTATCTGTTGGCCATCTGTAGGTCTTCTCTGGAAAAAATGTCTATTCAAGTCCTTTGCCTATTTTTAATTGGATTATTTGGGTTTTTTGCTATTGAGTTATATGAGTTCTTTATATATTTTGGATATTAACCCCTTATCAGATATATGGTTTGCAAGTATTTAATAAAGTCTTTTTTTTTTCCTTGGCCATGCTGCGCAGCATGCGGGATCTTAAGTTTCCTGACCAGGGACCGAGCCCGTGCCCCCTGCAGTGGAAGAGCAGAGTCTTAACCACTGGACCGCCAAGGAAGTCCCATTAATAGTCTTTTTAAAAAACTTTTTTAAATGTAAAGAAAACATAAGAAGTAGATACACTACAAATAGATTTTCAGATTCTGTTACCCCAACCTGAACAACCGACTGGCACTCTCCTGCTATCGTAAAAACTAAAGAAATGAACAGTGATTAGTAAAACCAAAAAAAGTAAAGTTATAAGGGACCAATAAGATCAAAGAATTTCTTCTATCACAAAAAGCACAAGACATTAAGAAAAAAACAATAAATGACTGCATTTAAAAAATTTGCTCATAAAATTATTCCATGAGTTTAAAAATAAGACAAGTAATAATTCTGTAAGATGTATGTTCAATACACGTAATTCAACCAAGGTTTCCTATCCAGACTATATAAAGAATCCCAACATTCCAACAGAACAAAATGTGCAGAAAACATGAGCAACTAAGAAACACACAAAATAACCCAAAAAACAAAAAGAAACTCATAGAGTATTTTGTTTAGTTTACTCACGCACCACAGGCACATAGAATAGGGGTTACCTCTAGGTTGGCACTCAATATTTTTTGAATATTCAATGAACAATGAACAATTTTTAAAAACACAGTAATAAAGGTACTCAACCTCACTATAAACCAGAGTATTACAAATTCAAACCACCATCTGATAACCACATCAGACTGGCAAAAACTAAAACATCAGACATTATTAAGTAGGTAATGATGTGTATAAACAGAAAACTTAAAAAGTGCTAGTGAAAGCACTTTGGAGATCAATTTGGCAATACTTAGGTGAAGCTGAAATTGCACATGACCCGATAATTCCATTGCTAAGAAATACCCTAGATCAGATGTTAGTAAAGTATGGCCCAGCCAAATCTGGCCTGCTGCTTGATTTTATAAGGCCCACAAGCTAAGAATACTTTTACATTTTTAAATGGCTAGGGGGGAAAACAAAAAATCAAACAAGACTAATGTTTCATGTTACAAGAAAATTATATAAAATTCAAATTTCAGTGTTCAAAAAGGTTTACTGGCACACAGCCACACTCATTTGCTTATGTATGATCTGTAACTGCCTTCTTGCTAAACTGGCAGCACTGAGTAATTGTGACAGACTGTTTGGAATGCAAAGGGTAAGATATTCACTAGCCCTTTACAGAAAAAGTTTGCTGACCCCTGCTCTAGAGAAACACACACATGTGCACAAGGAAATGTACTTTAAAAAAAAGTTCACAGTAGCAATATGAGACATACTAAAATATTCATAGTAGCAATGTATGTAATAGTAAAAAATTAGATACAACCTAATTCCCACAAAAAAGGAAATGCATAAATAAAAGGTAGTATATTCATACTATGACAAAGCACTAGACCTATTCTTATCAACATAATTTAATTTCTCAAACAATGCTGCAAGAATGAAAAGCAAATTACAGAAGAATACAGTATGACATGATTTATAAAATATTCTAAACATTCAAAACAATTTGTACACATACACAGGTTCAGAGATAAGAACATAAAGTACAAAGAAATGTATGGGAATGATAACTACCAAATTAACGATGGTGGTTACCCCTGGAAAGCAGGCAGAAAGATTCAAAAAAGAAAGGGTTCGGGACTTCCCTTGTGGCGCAGTGGTTAAGAATCTGCCTGCCAATGCAGGGGACACGGGTTCAAGCCCTGGTCCAGGAAGATTCACGTGCTGTGGAGCAACTAAGCCCGTGCGCCACAACTACTGAGCCTGCACTCTAGAGCCCGGGAGCCACAACTACTGAAGCCCGCACACGTAGAGCCCGTGCTCCGCAACAAGAGAAGCACCACAATAAGAAGCCCGCGCACCACAATGAAGAGTAGCCCCCGCTCGCCGCAACTAGAGAAACCCCGCGTGCAGCAACGAAGACCCAACGCAGCCAAAAATAAATAAATTTCTTTAAAAGATTTTTTTAAATTAAAAAAAAAAAAGAAAGGGTTCAGCCCAGCTTCAACTGTATTAGTAATGTTTTCTTCAGGCTAGGAAGTAGAACATGAGCTTTTGCTATATTATGCTTTATATTCCACAGATACGAAATATTTCCTAATAATTTTTTATTGATAAGGTTTTACAATAATAAAAAATAGAATTTTTTAAAAAGGATCACGGAGACAGAAGTTAACTTCTGCAACTTAGAAATATAAAAGCAGTAAAAGAAAACATAAAGAGCGAATTAAATGCAAACGTCAGGAAATCTCAATAAAGCAATTTTAGGTGGCTCTGTAGTGCTTTAGCCCCAGTCTTTCTCAAGAACCTGTCAAGATTCTCCACAGGCAGTCTCGTGGAGCCCTAAGCCACCATGTTACAAGTACGGGTATCCCACTGCAGAGACCACATGAAGAGGCCTTTCGACCACATGGAGAAGGAAGGGCCCAACTTTCCATACCGGCCAGAGTCAGACATTTGAATAAAGCTGTCTTGGAGCCTCCAGGCCAGCCAAGCTACCACTGAATAACCCCCACAGGCGCTTCATGAAGCAGAAAAATCACCCAGCTGAGGTGAGTTTTCTTAAATTCCTAATCTATACAACCTTTATTTTTTGATACAGGAGACAGACCAATAGACTGTCCAATACTATCTGAAGATGAAGTGTGAATATATTATATCCTTGGGAATAATATTAGACTTCTCTGTGAACCACCAAAAGCACAATATTCTTTGCCTCAGTATCCAG
The DNA here is from genome assembly GCF_003676395.1 of Aethalodelphis obliquidens. Lineage (NCBI taxonomy): Eukaryota > Metazoa > Chordata > Mammalia > Artiodactyla > Delphinidae > Aethalodelphis > Aethalodelphis obliquidens. Next base: position 76,908,597 of record NW_020837947.1, read on the forward strand.
CTATTGTTCAGTGTTCCCTCAGTTTATCTACCTCTTCATTCCATTCAGTGGGTTTCTATGGATCTTTCGGCAGGATGCTGGCATAAGTTAGTTCTGTCCAAGGCCAACATCAGGCAGCAGTTTGATGCTGTTGGTGTTGCTGGAAGCATCTTGATCTTCTATGGAATGGAAATACCAAGCAGTGGGTACCTTGCCCCAAAGTAATGCAGTTGGTTCTATCTTCACACACAATACACAATCTCTAAAATATAGTTATCACAAGCACACAAAGTTCCAAAGAGAGAAAACGAATAACCTAAGAAATGATCGCGAGAGACAAGTGGCTCCAAATGCTCCTTCTGCTCCAAGAAAAGGGGAGAACACCATCAAGATGGCAGGGGAACAGTATTCAATGAGATGGACCAATGAAACACTTTAATTCTGAAAGTGCAAATGCATCATTCAACAAGGAGAAAATTGACAGTGTCATAATAAACTTAAATTAAAAGAAGATAAACTTGAAAAACAGGTAAAGCCTATGAACGGTGAAGACAAGGAGACTCAGGAGTTGGTACTCAAACTTGTAAAGGAAACGCTGATGAAGATTTGCAGACTTAATTGCTATGCTGACAAAATTAAATCAGTGTTTTTTATTTCCTGTGATAATAGAGAATGGAGACAAACCTGAACTGAAGAAATAAGTTTAAATGCCAAAATATGGAATCCCTCCTCATCCAAACAGTGGCATAGGAATTTCAGAGGCAGAGAAGATATTGGTTTCCATGAAGATAAGAGTCACCAGAGGTCATGGTGGTAAAAGGCAGTATTTTCACCATGTCTCCAAGATTTAGTGGCAGATTCATACACAGGAGGTTGTGGAGGCAGAAAGTTTGCAGATTTTTTTTTTAATATAGGAAAGACAACAAAGTTATTACATAGTATACAAACAAGTCTTGGGAAATTTCTAGCTCTTAATGTCCTTAAAAATGGCTTCAGTCTTTGCAAAAAAGAAAAAAGTACATTTGTTATACACTGTACACCAGCACTGTTTGGTTTTTTTCTCCCTGCTATATTTCATAGATTGTAACGCAGTTAATGTGGGAGAAAAAAAGCCTCATATTCAAAACCAAGCATGAAATGTATTTGAAATAACAAAAAAAAACTCTCTGAGGGCTTCCCTGGTGGCACAGTGATTGAGAGTCCCGCCTGCCGATGCAGCAGACATGGGTTCGTGCCCTGGTCCGGGAGGATCCCACATGCCGCAGAGCAGCTGGGCCCGTGAGCCATGGCCGCTGAGCCTGCGCGTCCGGAGCCTGTGCTCCGCAACGGGAAAGGCCACAACAGTGAGAGGCCCGTGTACAGCAAAAAAAAACATAAAAAAACAAAACTCTCCCAAAACAAGGTCAGAATATGGCTTGCTGTCTTACTTTTCAAGCCTATAGTTTCAGACAGCCTCAAAGTAGTTGCTGTTAACATGGGACAAGGCAGAGTGTCCACATGTCCCAATTTGCCTAGGACTGTTCCAATTTTAGCCAGGAGACAAGAGGTCCTAATTGCTGGTGATGGATGCAGAAGGCTCTGAGAAGTACAAGACCCTAAGTTTTTTTAAGGTAGCCCAAAAAACGGGCTAAAAGTAACACTGTTTTTAGGGTCAAATGGATACTACATATCTACTTTCTGTTTTTTAGGTGATGTAGGCAACCATAATTTGCAGCTCACAATAATGCATCATCCATTGTTGCATCACTGCAAGTAATGTGACCTAAGTGTACAAATGAAGTTGGTTGTAATTGTGATCAACAGTCTGCCTCTGACTTTATGGATTAACTGTTGTGTTTTGTATCAAGATAACGTTTAATTTTTAATACTGTAAATAGTGGTGACGATGTTTCTAAGAGTTTAGGTAATGAAAATGAGAAAGATAACAATAACAACTCCACCATGACCCAGACATCACTGAATGAAAGAAAAAAAGGAAGGAAAAGTTCCTAACATTCTTCCTCTTTTCTTCTTACTTATGCTTGCTTGGTTTCAGAAATTCTTGAATCAGTCCCTAATCAAAGGAAAGTTAACCAATGACTGTTTATGTTGCTATTTATACCTTTGAAACAAATTACAAATGTGTGGTCTACTTTGTTCTCTTCCTTTAGCTTCCTAAACTGTCCAGAAATTAGAAATTTTGGGATCTCAAAAGAACTGTCATTTTCAAGTTTAAGAAATACTATGACTTTGTTGAAAGTATTAAAAAAAACAAACAAACCCCAAAACAGGGAGGTTTGGGAGAGGAAAGATGGCTGCATGGATTAAAGATGGCTGCAAATTCTTTCCCACTATTCCTGCCGAGTGATGGTTCTCCTTCCCCTTCTCTTGAATCTGGGCTGGCTCTGTGGCCTTCTGGCCAATCGAATGTGACAGAAGTGACACTGTATAATTTCTGAATTTGGGCCTTAAGAGACCTGTGGCTTCAGCTTTTGCCCTCTTAGAGCGCTGCTTCATCAGTAAATGGTAACTCCCCATAACTCTGTTATTTTCCCGTCTCTTGTCCACTCCCACCCCCAAGGTTAAACAGGTAAGAAGAATGGGAAAGCAAAGGGATAAAGAAGGGAACGAGGGAGGAAAGAAGGAAGGAAATGCTGAAGGAGGTTAAGGCTATAGGACAGGTCTCAAGCTCCAGTTCTGACTGCCCCACTTACTTGCTCTAGGTCATATAACCCCTCTACACCACTTGATTTCAAACAGTCAACATACTTTTGTAATGGCAACAGGAACAATTAACTTACAGAAGTCTAGACATATGGAATACATAACTTCATTCTCTGTTACCTCTCTCACTACACTAGTCAATCTAGAATATCAAAACAATCAGCTAATACCTAGAAAAAGAAAGGTAGTAAGTGAAAGACAACAATAAAAACTAGAATTCAAATAAGAGAGAAGGCAAGCATTAAAAGAACAAAAACAAAGTAGGAAATACACACACCCACACATACATACATATGAAAGGGAAAGCAGAAAAAATGGGAGAAAATATTGGTGAAGCAATTAGTTGGTAGAAGAAAAAAGGTAAAGAAAGCTAGAATGAACAAGAACAGTATAATAAAGAAAAAGAAATGAGAGAGGAGGTAGACTTGCCAGAAGAGAAAAGGGGGAGAATATCAAAAGAAAGGTTACAAGAACACGCTAACTACGGTCACCTTTGCCCTATACTACAAGTCTCCTAACTGATCTCGACAACAATCTTCTGCCCCTCTCTAGAGCTATTTCCGTGTGGGAGCCAATGACCTTTTCTGAAACAAAGCTGATGATGTTAACCTCCGGTCTTATCTTGTACCACTCTCCTTACTAGCACCACACTGTCCTTTCAGTTCCCTAAACGTGCCATGCTTCCTCTATTGTATTCCCCCTGGCTGGAAAGCTCTCTCTCTCCACCTTTCCCTCTCCTATTCACCCTTCAAACTGCCCTGATTAGATCAAATTCTCATTATTACAAATAATCCCCTTTGGTTGCACTTGACAGTTGAAATTTTACACTTACAAGTAGGCTTATTTGATTACTGACTCCCCTCACTGGACTGGAAACTCCAAGGGGAAACCGCCTTCCCTCCCCCACTGTGACTCTCAGCACAGTACCTACAATGTTACAGTTGCTCAATAAATATCCTTTGAATGAATAAACAAAAGAGAAATCTGCCAAACTAGCTATCACAAGTGGAAAAGGGGCAGAAGACAACCTTAAGTGAATAGAAGAGAAAGAAACAAATCAAAGAGGGGAAAGAAAAAATTCAATACAAGCTGTAGCCTAATTAAATTCACACAATTTCAGTGTGATACTATACCAACAAAATAAAGTACAATAGTAACCAATAGGTCTCTTTTCCCTAAAGAAGCCAGAAAAGGAAATGGAATTAGTATTTTACTTAATATTTTATAAGAATGTAAAACATAATTTAGAAAATGGACAACAAGCACCTCAAACTTAAAGAGACCAAAGCAGAGCTATTAACTTACTTCTCATTCCTCTGCCAGTCTACTCCATCTCAGTGAATGGAATCCCGCGCCCCCCTGCAACACCTCAAACCAAAACCCTAGGAGTCATCTTTGATTCCTCCCTTACTCTGATCCTCAATATGCAATGCATCGGGAAGTCCTGTAAGTTCTACACCCAAACGGATCTTCGATCTATCCACTCCTCTTCCCCAATTGCCACTGCTACCATCCTAATCCAAGCCCATCTATTTTTCAGACTGCTACAATACTCTCCTAACTAATACCCCTGCTTTTACTCTTGCTCTCCTCTCACTCACTCCAGGAGCAAAGCAGTTTTTTTTAAAACAAAGATAAACCGTATCATTACACTCCTTTGTCCCAAACTCTTCAATGACTTCCTACTTCTCAGAATCAAATAAAAATTCATGATCTTGCATGATCTGCTACCTCTCTTTCATATCACTCACTTCTTTGCTTGCTATGTTTCAGCCATAATGACCTCCTTTTTTTAAACAAATGGAATCCTATATCATCTTGGAACCTTTAGAGACATCATGCCCTCTGTCATACTCTAGTCCCACAGTTAAGGTATGACCTTAATACATGTGTGACCTCAGTAAGGCCTTTCTTGACTTTAACACTGTAAAATGGCTTTCTCATTCATCCACTGCTCTGTATTTTTCTTCCATAGCCTTTATCACACTATTATCACCCTGTTTATTTCACTAACAACAAATAAATATGCTCCACATGCAAGAAATATGATGGTGAAAAGAGAAAGCCATTGCTTTCACGGAGCTTATATTTTAATAGGACTAAAAAACATGAAGACATAAATTTATCATGTGAAAAGTGCTACCATGAAAAATAAAACAGTTAAAGGGAATACCATGTGTTTGTACATGTGTGGCAGCATGACACTGTAAGTAGGTTGTCAGGTCTGAGCAGATCTAAATAAAGTGGAAATAAAGATCTAAATAAAGTGGAAAAAATGGGGTAAGAGTGTTTTAAATGGATTAACTTTTACTTATTTATAAAAAGTCCCTCCCACTAAAATGTAAGTCCCATAAAGGCAAGGACCCTGTCTTATGCACTGCTGTATTCACCTTGGTAAAGTGCCTAGTACAGAGTAGGCCACTATAAATATTTGATGAATGAATATCTGGCAAGCTATATTGGAGTATTTTATCATTAAAAGTGTAAAGAACCAAAAGAATTAAATACAAAATATTAAACACAAAAAATACAAGTAGTACTAAATATCCTTCCATTTATTTCAAAAGATTCAGTACAGTATATGAAAAACTGAAATGCCTGCTCTCCCTTATGCTCATATTCTAAACAAGGTACCATTCACTTGCTTTCTGAGAATGCTGAAGGAGACATGGGGAAACTCAAGTTTAACCCCTAGAGCAATTCACAGACCCTTAAGTTAGAATAAACTAAAAGCAACAGTTTTAAATTTCACATTGGCCCTGTATCTGTTGGCCTTATTTATGCTCTTTCTATTCTCCCTATGTTCATCACATAGCACCACCTGTAACACAAGCTGCACCACTCTCAGCCCCTGACAGGTAACCATTCTGCCCAAATGAGAATGGAGAGAATAAAAGAAATACGAAGTGAACCCAGAAAAACTTGCAAGTTTTCCACACCTTCTTACCACAAATCTCATATAAAACTCTCATCACTTTTAAATAAAGGCTGGTTTGCACACAAGGTAAAATTTTGTTTTTGGCTCTGCTACACTACACTCCAAGGAAGATTAAGAAAATTAAGGTTTCTTTTCCCACTCAGCTCCATTAGTACCCATTTGTTCATTAGCCTAATACTGAGTACCTACTGTGTTCCAGGCCCTGTTCCAGGTGCAGTTAATAAAACTGTAAACTCGGCATACCCACCCTTCCACACCCTCTTAGAGGACCTTGTACCACAGTGAAGTTGTACTTTCTTAATTCAGAAATGTTTCCAACTAGTTATCTTTAAAGTACTCCTTTTACCCCATATGAAATTCATCTTTGCAACATTATCCGAAGAGGAGTTAAATCTTTTTTTAAGTCACCGCACAGCAGATAGACCCACACTCATAAACCCGCTCTCCCAAACATATTTATAAACCTAATTACCGTCACGAACGGTGAATCCACAGTCCAATTACGCAATAAAGGTTGAGAGTTCCAGGTCCACAACGACAACGAATTTAGCCGTATTTTAGGGATCCTTATATGTGGGCCAAGAGCCAATACTGTTACCCATTATCCCCAACAATAATAGATGGCTTTTCTTACTTACGACTAGCTTAGTCCGCCTGCAGCAAATGTTTAACTTTCCCTCACAAATGAATTAAAATGTAACCACTCAAACTTCGTCTATCGGCTTGGGTGACTGTCCCAAAACTGACACTGTGAATCTCGTTCTCTTTTTTTCCGATAAATTGTTTTCTAAAATATCGTTAACAAAACACATTTCGTAAGATTACCTGACAGAGCCAGGCCTAATCTGAATGCTGGCTGCAAGAGGAAGCCTGAAGCTCCGCGAAAAAAGAAAGACGGGGACGGGCGTACAAAACAAGCTCAGGAAACTACCTCTCCCCTCCCTACGTGGACTGGCCCCCGATTTCACCCAACCTTAGCGAACCAAACGAGACCCGAGCGTAATCTGCTCTCATCCTTAGGCCACCACGGAGAAACCAAAAAAAGAAAAAACATGTCAAAGACACGCGTACACTCTCAGAGGACACGCATCAACTCCGGCTCCCGGCCGGTCCACCGATGCCCCCTCGGCCTCCCGGCCGAGCCCCTAGCTCGCACGGACTCGGACCCAGCGCGCCCGCCAGCGCCCCGGAGCCCCCCAAACCCAGCCGGCGCCCACACCTGCATAGCCGGGAATCAGGGGCCCACATTTTCCTGTAGTTACCCACCCCCAGCCCCTCGAGGGCAGAAATTGATGTACCTTCTAGAAAAGTAATCTCCCCGGCGCTGCCGTCGCTCTTGCCAGCCGCCATCTTCCTCCTCCCACGCCGCTGCCTCCCTAATCCATGGCCCACACCAACGCCGCGTTCGCCGGGATGAGGGGCCGCGCCGCAGGAGGTTAGCCGCCGCAGGGTTGCGGGCCTAAGACTCGGCCGTCAGGCGGGCGGCGCTCCCCCGTCCGGACGGGCCTACACAAAAGCAGGCCGGCTCCCGGGCCTATCCGCGGGCGGGCGGCGAGACCCGCGGCCTGGGCTCCTCAGGCTCCGCCGGGCAAACGCGAGCGGCGACGACGGCGACGGCGCTTCCCGGGCCCGGTGCCTCTCGGCCCGCGACTCCCCATCCACCGCCCGCCCAGGCCGCCCGAGAAGCTTCCCCTAGCGGCGGGCCCGCAGGAAGAGAGTCTGAGGGCGAGCACACAAACACGCCTCCCTCAGTCCCGGGCCGTAAAATGGCCGCACCCCCCGCCCCGGGTTTGTGAGGTCTCCGCGACCGTCAGGCGCCCCCGGGCCCTCCGCTCCTTTCAGCAGCCGCAGCCACAGCCGCCGCCGCTAAGGCCGTCCGCCCACCCCGCCCAGACGCGAATGTATCAGCCGAGACCTCTGCGACTGTCCATGTGGACAGTGGTGGGTCTCCTCCGCCACCGCCTCGCGTCCGTCGCCACAGCAGCGCCAGCCGCCGCTCCTCCCCCACGGTTGCCGCTGACGCCACAACGCGCTCTCCCCCCCGCCCCCCCCGCCGACCCTGTCGCCCCCAGCGCGGCTCGCCCTCAGGAGCCCGAGCTCGCTCCCGGGCGGAGCGGGCTGCGGCGCCGGCCGCCTGGCCCTCTGTAGCACCGGGCCAGCACGGTGCCGGCTCGGCCCGCACACGTTTGGTCCGACCTCGGGAGCGCCCGCCGAGGTCCCCATGGCAGACCTGGGCTTCCGGGCTGGGCCGGCGATGCATTCGGCTTCTGTGGCACCACGATGGCCTGAGAAATGTTCCGAGTTCATATTCCTCTGAGGAGGCCTTCGGTTTAAACCGTAGCCAATTGAAGAGAAAAGGTAGAGTGAGGTAGCGCGATCACATGTGGGGAAAATGATTGTGGTCTTCATTCATTTTTAAAGAAGTTTTCAAAATAATTCATCAGGGAGGATTCTACAGTACCCTTTGGATGACAGTGTAAAAAAAAAAGGTCCTGTCCTTTAATGTGCCTGAGACTTCAAAGCCCGTCCCCCGTCTTACAAGTCAGGCCTTGTAATTGCAGGTGACTATGTCATGTACGTTTTTCTTTTCCTTCTTTGCTTTTCTTTTTACTTTCTTTTTTCCTTTTAATTACAAAGATGACACGTTCATTAATGAAAATTTGGAAAATACAGAAAAGGAAAGAGGTCTTGCATGGTCCCACCACGAAACTCAACTCCTTCCTGTGTAGTCATCTAATTAAATACTTTTCTTAAATCCCTCACTATCCCTACTTAAAAAACAAAAATTTATGCTCCATACCCATGAAAATTCAACAGCAATTAAAATGATACAGATAAACTATGATTTAGTGCAATCTTTGAGGAATGAACTAACTAGTTTAATTGTCCTGTTAACCAAGGCATAAGTTGAAAACCTTTTTGTTTAAAACTTCTTTTAAAATCTTTTCCTAAAATGAACTAATAACCTTTACTGATTTAGTAAGAGTAATATAATGAATATAATTTATCATTTGCTATTTTTGTTGCTTGAGGATATTGAGTGATACTGTTTCACTTTTTTTTTTTTTTTTTTTTTGCGGTACGCGGGCCTCTCACTGTTGTGGCTTCTCCCGTTGCGGAGCACAGGCTCCGGACGCGCAGGCTCAGCGGCCATGGCTCACGGGCGCAGCCGCTCCGCGGCATATGGAATCTCCCCGGACCGGGGCTCGAACCCGAGTCCCCTGCATCGGCAGGCAGACTCTCAACCACTGCGCCACCAGGGAAGCCCCTGTTTCGCTTTTAAGTGAAAAACAAACTAATATTTTTTTAAATTATAAATTAATATACCCTCAAAATAACAAATTTCTTGTAATAGTCAATTTCTACCAGGCACCTTCAGTGTCAACATTTATAAATTAACAGTCAAGTTTTCAGGTGACCAGGGTTGGATTTTTACTTTCCTGGGTCTTAGGCGCTTTTGTCTTCATAGGCCCTTCCTCTGTAAGAAATATATTAAAAAAATTTTTTTCACAGCCATCAATATTTATTTTTTTATAAGTTCACATTCATAACCATGTTTCCCACTATGAAATTAACAAAAAAAAGTTAAAGATAATACTTAAAGTTGGTGAGGATGCTGTGAGGTGAACATTCTCATTCACTCATGCTATTAATTTAAAGGAGAACCAACTACCTGGAAAGCAATTTGGCAAAAATGTATCAAGTGTTTAAAAGTCCTATTCCATTGGTCTCTATTATATATGCATTTATAAGCAGAGCAAAAAGACAGTCTCCCAGCCCCACCTCACCCCCAAAAAGCCAAAGTGTTAACGGTGGTTATATCTTGCAGATAATAGGTAGTTTTAAATTTGGAATTATGTATATTTTTTATTTAATTTTTTAAATTGAGGTGTAGTTGATTTATAATATTAGTTCACAACACAGTGATGTAAAATTTTTGTCGATTATACTGTTTACAGGTATTATAAAATATTGGCTATATTCCCTGTGCTGTACAATATATCCTTGTAGCTTATTTATTTTATACATAGAAGTTTTTACCTCTTGATTCCTAGACCTTATCTTGCCCCTCCTCCTTCCCTCTCCCTACTGGTAAACATTAGTTTGTTCTCTATATCAGGGGTCCCCAACCCCCCGGCCGTGGACCAGTACTGGTTCGTGGCCTGTTAGGAACCGGGCCTCACAGCAGGAGGTGAGCGGCAGGTGAGCGAGTGAAGCTTCATCTGCCGCTCCCCATTGCTCCCCATCACTTGGATTACCACCTGAACCTTGCCCCTCACCTCCCTGTCCATGGAAATATTGTCCTCCACGAAACAGGTCCCTAGTGCCCAAAAGGTTAGGGACCGCTGCTCTGTATCTGTGAATCTGTTTCTATTTTGTAATATTCATTCATTTGTTACGTTTTTTAGATTCTACATATAAGTGATACAATATTTCTCTTTCATTGTCTGACTTATTTCACTAAGCATAATGCCCTCCAAGTCCATCTGTGTTGTTGCAAATGGCAAAATTTCATTCTTTTTATGGCTGAGTAGTATTCCATTGTGTGTACATATATATACACACATACAATGAAACACTATATATATGATATATATGTAGTATATGTATAGATGTCCATGTCCATTCATCTTCTTTATCCATTCATCTGTTGAATCTGTTGATGGACACTTAGGTTGCTTCCATACTGTGGCCATTGTAGATAATGGTGCTATGAACGTTGCGGTGCATGTATCTTTTTGAGTTAGTGTTTTTATTTTCTTCAGATGTACACCCAGGAGTGGAATTGCTGGATCATGTGGCAGTTTTATTTTTAGTTTCTTTGAGAAACGTCCATACTGTTTTCCATAGTGACTGCACCAATTTACATTCTCACCAATAATGTACAAAGATCACCTTTTCTCAGCATCCTTGCCAACATTTATTTGTGATCTTTTTGATGATAGCCATTCTGACTGGTATGAGGTGATATTGTGGTTTTGATTTGCATTTCTCTAAACTAGCGATTATTGAGCATGTTTTCATGTGCTTATTAGCCATCTGTATGTCATCTTTGGAAAAATGTCTATCAGGTCTTCTGCCCATTTTTTGATTGGATTGTTTGTTTTTTTGATATTGAGTTGTATGAGCTGTTCATATATTTTGGATATTAACCCCTTATTGGTCATATCATTTGCATATATGTTCACCCATTCAATAGGCTGTCTTTTCATTTTATTGATGGTTTCCTTTGCTGTGCAAAAGCTTTTAAGTTTAATTAGGTCCATTTGTTTATTTTTGCTTTGGGTTCCTTTGCCTTAGCAGAGATAGAACCAAAAAAATATTGCTACAATTTATATCAAAGAGTATTCTGCCTGTGTTTTCTTCCAGGTGTTTTATGGTTTCCAGTCTTACATTTCAGTCTTTAATCCATTTTGAGGTTTTTGGTTTTTGTATATGGTATGGATAATGTTCTAATTTCATTCTTTTACATTTAGCTGTTCAGTTTTCCCAGCACCACTTATTGAAGAGACTGTCTTTTCCACATTGTATATTCTTGCATCCTTTGTTGCTCATTAATTGACCATAAGTGCATGGGTTTATTTCTGGATTCTAGCCTGTTCCATTGATCTATGTGTCTGTTTTTGTGTCAGTACATATTGTTTTTGATTACTGTAGCTTTGTAGTATAGTCTGAAGACAGGGGAGCATGATACCTCCAGCTTTGTTCTTTCTCAAGATTGCTTTGGCTCAAGTTCATTAATTTTAAAACTGCTTTGGTATAAAGATACAATCCAGTCTGGCTTCACAATTATATATTTATTATTGTCACTATGTTAATGTTTTTCTGACTTTAGGAGGAATAATATTAAAACATTTTCCATGAGTCTATATTTTTTCCTTATTTTGAGGAATTAGGATTTACTCTCTTAACTTTCATATATAACATACAGCAGTGTTAATTATATTTATCATGTTGTACATCCCTAATACTTATTTATCTTATAACTGGAATTTTCATAAGCCTTTAAAAGTATCACAGGCCTAAGACACTGTTCCTCCTGTGCCTGATGGATAACAGCCCTGTAGGTGATTGCTGGATCCCTTAATGTTCATTAATGGAAATGATCACATAAAAATCATGTCTAGCTTAACTCTAAGGCAAGTGCATAAGAATCATCTGGAGAGCTTATAAAAAAGTTTCCTGGGCCCCATCTCAGGCCATCTAATTCAGTAGGTTTAGGTAGGGCCCATGAATTTGCATTTCTAATAAGCTCAAAGGTGATGCTGCTGCTGCTGATTTGAGAACCAGTGCTTGGAGTAATTAAGTGTTTCATTCATGCCAAGGCATTGCTCCCTGTATGATTTTCGAGGTATATTATCAAGATCTCATAACCAACATTTACTGAACATCTACTGTTATGTTTATTTTATAAGTAGAAACTGAGACCCAATACACTAAATAACTTTTTGAGGTGACTCAGCTAGAAAAGTTTAGAGCTGAGATTTGAGCCCAGGTCCATCTAGACTCCAGAGTTCATACTCTCTTATCATTATCCTGTGGTAATGATCCCAGAGGTAGAATATAATCAGTGGTCTTAGAAGCAAACTTTGAAACATGAAATAATGCATAAAAATGGTAAAGAAATGTATTTCCTAGATCATCATTGTTGTATTTCCCCTGTTTATTGGAGTTTGCTGATGGCTTGCTTCTTTCTGGCTCTTTATGCCTCAGTTCTTACTTCCAGTTAATAATGGGCAAAACACTGTAGTAATGGCTTGCAACATAATTTCCTGAGAGTACTGTTCTGTAATGCTGACTCCCAACTAAAGCTGATTAGGGTTTTGCATTTTTCATTAACTTCACTTTGCAATTTGAACTGCTTCATCTCTTCTGCAGGCCAACAAATTTAATCTTTACAGCACAAAGCAAGTATGGGTTAACTTGCACTCAGAGTTTCGGACTCTAAACATCTTCACCTTTTGAGGTTAAAAGTCTCATTTTATAACTAGCTTTCTCATCCATTTTTCTTAATATTGGCTCATTATAAATATAAACACACAAGATAATTACTTCGTCTTTCTCCATCCGTGTGCGTGTATATATGTGTATGTGTGTTTCTTATTCCTTTTCTTTCTCTGAATCTTTTTTTCCTCAAGAACATAGTCTAATACAAATGTAAGCTATTTTCTAAAGTTGTGTTTTTCAAGAAGATGCTTTGGTGACCTCAAAGTTTACCAAATCTTTTCCCCCACCCCAGTGTAAAGGGACCACAGTGTTTTCACCAATCACACAGACATAATAAAATATGTACCAAAAGGTATATTACAAGGATAGAGAAATGATCAAAAACATTATGCAGCATCCATATAATGAAATGCTTTGCAGCTATTTAAAACAGTGAAGTAGATCTATTTGTACTGATTAGGAAAGTATCCATGATTAATTGAAAAGAAAAAGCAAATTCCAGGCCAGTTTGATTTCATTTTTAAAAAGTAAATTTATAAGTCTGTATAGCTAATCTGTGTAGCATAGGCTCTTCTGGAGGAAAGAGATTAGAGGGTTGATATGGAGGACTTTGTCTTCTTTTTTATGGAATTTTAAATAGTTTTTGGATTGTAGGTAACTTGCTTTCTTCCTAGTGTTTTTCAGTATTTTCAAATAATTTTAAGCTAACAAATAAAGCTATATTTTTAAGGCATTTTCCTCAAAACTTGAAAGTTTAACAGTATTATCTTACCGTTTTCATAAAAATACATGTTTTCTAGAAATAAAAATATGGTCATTGTAGACTTGCCCAGTTTGTATATTTTTCTTCATGGGCAACATCCTTGAAGTTTTAAAATTTTAGGTGTGAAAACAAAAGAGTTCTATAATCTTGGAAGTGGGAAAACTATTTTATATATCAGTCAGAATTGAATTCTGGACAACTGCAGTTGATTCCTCTATTTTCTATTTCTTTATTATTATGAACATGAAAAAACCATTTATTAAAGGTGTAGAACTTATATGGTGGCTATTAAGCCTATAATACAGGCACGTACTACAACCTTGCTTTTGATTATTAGAAAAAAAAATAGGACTTCCCTGGTGGCACAGTGGTTAAGAATCTGCCAGCCAATGCAGGGGATGTGAGTTCGATCCCTGGTCCGGAAAGATCCCATGTGCCACAGAGCAGCTAAGCCCGTGCGCCACAATTACTGAGCCCACACGCCACAACTACTGAAGCCCACGTGCTCTAGGGCCCATGTGCCACAACTACTGAGCCTGCATGCTGCAACTACTGAAGCCCACGTACCTAGAGCCTGTGCTCTGCAACAAGAGAAGCCACCACAATGAGAAGCCCGCACACCACAACAAAGAGTAGCCCCCGCTCGCCACAACTAGAGAAAGCCAGCGTGCAGCAACAAAGACCCAATGCAGCCAAAAAAAAAAAAAGCAAATAGTATAATATTATTAAGAATAGATACCAGCCATTAGCCATAATGTGACAAATTGGAGATTACATTCTTATGAAATCATTTCATTTGGTTAGGAGGTTATGTCAGGCCTTTAATGAGGAATTACTTAAAGAATGTTTATGATTATCTCCTCTTGGGAAAAACTCATAATTTAGTTTGGAATGGAATGCATTATATAGTAAATTAGAGAATATTTTATACCAGTCAGCACCTCATGTCCACGAAAGTATTTTATTTTCTACATATTACTGAACTTTGTAATCCTAAGCAAGATAGTTAGGTTTGGTTCTGTGAATGGGTCTTCACTATGCAAAGGCCCTTGCCTCTTATGTAACAAAGATGGCAGAGTAGGACAAGTTCCTGCTTCTGATAGACAGGAACAGGCTAGGGTGCATTATGTAAACTCTGGACTATAGCTATAAACACCAGTGCTGAGACCCTACCTTGCCTCTCTAGCCCCTTTCCCCAGAGAGGACTTTGTGGATGACTTATGGACAAGGCATGGTCCTGAAGGAGCCATTAACACCATGGAAGTAGCCATTTCTGTCTACCCTGGGGTGACTGTGTGGACTGGGAAAGATGTCTACCCAGAGGCAGGGCATGAAAGAACAGCACAACAGGAAGTTGGTGCCACTTCCTTCATACCTGCTGTTGTCACTAAATCAGCTCACCTAAGAAAAATATAAGTCCCTGATCTATTTCTTTTAAGTCATGTGGATAGGATAGTCTGCCTTTGGTGTCTTTAATAGATTTAGAATCTGTCTGGAATATGTGGGTTTTAGAAATGAACTAGAAATATGTGGGCTCATATCCCTAAGAAATTTTTAAAATTGCTATAATTATGTAAAATCTTCTGCAGTAATACCATAATGAGAGAAAAAGAATACTGGCCCACAGTTCAACCTGCTACTCTAGTATTATTGAGATAGTTGACCCATTTCTATAAAACATCATAGGAATCTCTACCTTCCCTCAAAATGGCAGAAAAATTGAACCTAATATAAAACTAGATACAACATTTAATAGGCATTCAATAAATATTTGCTGAATTATCTTATAATTTGTCTCTTCATTTTCTGGAGTCTGGACCTATTATAGGTTTGGTAGGTTGTAGCCAAGCTTACTGGACTGGAATTTCAGTAGGCTTAGTGGTGCACTAGGAGGTGAACATTTTTTCTCATACGGTAATAGGATCAGTCCTTGAGCACTGACTTGGCCTCTCCTTTGTGGCAGAACTTAGGACATACCTCTGTGAGGAAAAAGAGAAGAATCAGGGGACCCCATCCACTCATTTGTACCATTATATCTTGTTTAATCTTTGCATTTCTTTTTACTCTTTTAATAGTAAAATAAAGTGAAATCAAACTTAGTGAAGTCTAGGTCATCAGTCTCAGCAGTCTTCCAACCTAAGTGGCTTTGTGGGCATACACAAAACCTAGTATTCTTCTGAATACCTGCTATAATCATCAGGAGATTTCTCTAACCTAATAATAGATTTAAAACACTAGATTATAGGGAATTCCCTGGTGGTCCAGTGGTTAAGACTATGTGCTTCCACTGCAGGGGGCGTGGGTTCGATCCTTGGTCTGGGAAATAAGATCCCGCATGCCACACGAGGTGGCCAAACATAAAAAACAAGAAGAAGAAGAAGAAAAAAAAAAAAACCCACTAGAGTGTAATATGAAATAATTTTATCAATTAAATAATTTTCTATTAAGTTTATAGAAGAACTTTTCCTAATCCTGTATAGCTAAATATACTCACTTTATCCTCACAATTCCAGGCAAGTCATGTATTTTGTTTTGTTTTTCTAAATTAAAAATCAAATAAGTTGTGTCTTCTTCAAATTTGTGTCAATGTCACAAATAGATTTTAGGGTCCTAGACCCTGAGGGTGCCTCAACAAGGTCCATTTCCACCTTGTCTCAATGGCTTTGGGGATGACCCCCTCCAAGGTGTGCTTGATTTGTGTAACTCAGGCTAATTCCACTCACCCTGGCATAGTGATTACTTCAGATAAACCTATCTAGTTCTGAAAATACACGTTGATAAAGGTGAGAAGTTCTCTTTCATAATTAAGAAAAGGATCCAAAGACCATTAACATAATCTTGACAAGTTGGCTAACTTTAGCAGTTCATATTTATTATATTAGTCTGTTTCAGAGTGTGAACTTTGTAATATAGTCCTCTTTAAACACCGTGTAGAATAAGTGTATTGATTAAGGTTGGAGACAACAAAGTAGAAGTACAGAAAGAGTGAAAAGTTTTGGAGAAGAAAGATCATATAAATGATTGTTTTAGCTGCAAGCAACTGGTAGCGGTCATTTTCTTCTGAGAAGAGTACTAAGGTGGAAGGGAGATTTACCTTTTACCATATATCCTTTTCTACTTTTTGATTTAGTATCAAGAATTTTGTATCAAGATACATTTGTATCAAATGTATCTTGTGTATACATTATCTAATAAAAAGGAACTTTGAATTGATGGTGTTATAGTCATCTGAAAAGTTCTCTGGACACTTTTATAGTTCTCAACCTCCTAAATTGCTGTCTTGCGCACATGA
Source organism: Aethalodelphis obliquidens (assembly GCF_003676395.1). Classification (NCBI taxonomy): domain Eukaryota; kingdom Metazoa; phylum Chordata; class Mammalia; order Artiodactyla; family Delphinidae; genus Aethalodelphis; species Aethalodelphis obliquidens. The sequence continues at coordinate 76,925,220 of NW_020837947.1, forward strand.
CAATAATGTTACCGAGCCAATGCCCCTGGGTGTTTGTTTATTTCAGTTGTCAGTCTGTAGTAGTAGGTTTGTAATGATTCATGCACATTGCCTTTCCTTCTTTAACAAGTACAACCATCATCAATTCTCACATTCAAAATTATACTCTTGCCTCTATTTTTTAAAGAAAACCTCATCTCAATCTGACCGTATTTAAACTGTCCAAGAATGCTTATGTTTAACATTTTTGAATGCCACCATGTCAAATTTTGACAAAAGCATAGCTGATGCTAAAACGATGACATTATATTCTATTTAAAACTTCAGCCTTTATTCTGAAAGTATAATAAATACAAAGGAGATATGATCAACTAACATCAAATAGCTACAGTTTGGAAGCAACTAATTTGTAAGTTAGTTAAGAGCAGGAAATATTTTTAAAGATTTCTTTATGCCTCCTACAGTATAGTATCTTGAACATAGAACGTACTTAATTAATAGTTGTTCATTGGACTTGATGAACCAAAGATTCTAACATCAAAACACCAGAGGATTCTGAATACATGCTTATTTTAGGTAATCGTGCTGTTAATGGAGGTGAGGTGGTAACATTTAATGTGCAGCTGCTGAGGTCAAATTTCCTCTGCTACTCAATGTGCGCAAAACAACTCAACAAATGTTCTGTATTTTTCAGGTATTCCTAACACTTTTTGTTATGTTATTTTAACTTTTAGTCACCAAAATTAAACTCCTAGCCACAAAATTATTTTAAATAGGTAGTGTGTCTGTGAAACAAACTCAGAAGAATCCTAAATCATGATGTAATACTATACTGATTTCAAGTACTAACCACCCTGCCTGCTTGCCTTCTTGTGTATGGTTTTATTTACATATTCTTATTGTATTTATTATAATTTAATCTTTGTTTTAAAAAAATTCAGCCATACTTCTTACTTAATGTGTGTTACCCATGAGCTTTAAATACACAAAGATGCTGGAATCCCTTATGAACTTCCCTATATCCGTGACAGATTATAAGAGATGACATAGTAGTATAGTAGGGTCTTTTGGTATTTTGCAAAACACACCCATTTAAATGGCTTGAAGTGAGAGCCTTTATGTGATTCAGTCCATGCTGTAACGTGTCCTGTTATAGGATGATTCAGAATACACATAGATATGTATAAACCAACACCAAATATCTTTCAGACTCAAGGCTGTTGGGGTTATTATTACTGGTACTGATGTGGTTTTTATTACTAATGTGATTAATGTGATCATTCTCTCAAATATTCATGGCTGAGTAGAACAATAGATGATCAGCTTTCAGTGCATGAAGAATGCGCTTTGGTTGGCAGACACCAGCATTACCTCACCCAACATATGAAATTTCTTCAAAGAAATAATCTTACTATTTGCTAACAAGTTAATGGGATTTGTTGTTATTATTACTGACTGGTATTCTACAGTACTTCTATGAATTTTAAATCAATACTCTATTAATAGTTTCTTAATGATCATAAATGCATCAGAGGTTTTTTCCTTTGTTTTAATACCTGTGGTGATGTTTGGCCCACACTGACCAGCACTAAATTCTGGTAAATTACCACTGGCCAGGATGTGATCTCTCTTCTTTAGAGTTCTGGAACTTTAATAATCACAGCTTTCAAATAACTGGTTTACTCTAGCCAAGCACTTAGTAGGTCAGTGTGTGTGTGTGTGTGTGTGTGTGTGTGTGTGTTAGAAGATCACTTTATTAATTTTTAAAATATCAGTGTTTCCATCGGCTGGATTACCTGTATCTGTTATCTGGCACCCATTCGCTGGTACCAAAGTAACCAAGAAATCATATAATGTTGCTTGGTAAATATGAAGCAGAGTTAGGGGAGTTTGGTACTTAAGAGAGATTTTCCCTTCCAGCTGTGGTAGGTCCAGATAAATGAGCCCTCCTTCATTATCAAACACACCTTTCCAGCCCCTGTCCTCTTATCTACCATATGCAGAATTTCTCTTTTCTTTTTATAAATTCTAGATGAAAATCCAGTTTTGCTTTTCAATTCTGTTTTCTATTTTCAATATGCATACTTAAAAAGAATCAGTGACACTCCTTTACTAATTCAGAGTTTAACATAAGAGTAATGAAGCAAAAGGAGGCTCTCGTGCTTCAGCGTGGGAGTGGTGTTACATTTCAAGTGCAGCTCCAAAAGAAATTCCAATCTTTTTTTTTTAAAAGATTTAATTTTTTATTTATTTTTGGCTGCTTTGGGTCTTTGTTGCTGCACGTGGTCTTTCTCTAATTGTGGGGAGCAGGGGCTACCCTTCCTTTCGGTGCCCAGGCTTCTCCTTGCGGTGGCTTCTCTTGTTGCAGAGCATGGGCTTTCGGCGTGCTGGCTCCAGTAGTTGTGGCACGTGGGCTCAGTAGTTGTGGTGCACAGGCTTAGTTGCTCCGCAGCATGTGGGATCTTCCCTGACCAGGGCTCAAACCCGTGTCCCCTGCATTGGCAGGCAGATTCTTAACCACTGTGTCACCAGGGAAGTCCCCCTAAAAGTCTCTTGATTGCCACTTTCCTCCTAGCTTCTGGAGCACAAGCCACGTGCTCCCAGAAGCATGCCGTCCCCTGAGAACTGTAGTTCTTTCTAGACCTTTCTTTTCCACTCCTAAGGGACGAAGGAAGAAGCTTAAGTAGGCAGTCCCTGAAAGTTTTGTGGAAGCAGTTTGGGGGAAAAGGAAAGAAGGAAGCTGTGCATCCCCTATGTTAATAATTTTAATCTTGTCACATATACAAGACAATAAGAGAGCCCCATTATTTGTGGGGATTATGGGAACCGCCTTGATTTTAGAAAATGTGATGCAATGATTATTTACACTCAAAGAAGTATACCTACCTGACCTAAATAGTCTGTCTTTTTCCTCAAATACCAGTTAGGGTCTCTCTTCACCAGCAGTCCTCTGACTAGTAACTTTCTAAAACTTTTATGGTTGAGGGTGCTTCAATAGCTGAAGAGCGAGCATTGTATGAATTATGTCCCTCTCACTTACATACCTTCATAGCCTTTGTACTCTGCATACAAATCTGGGAAAGAGCATTTCGTCCTATTTATTTTTAGCTAATATTGTTTAAAAATTACTTCCTAATCATTTTTTCAAAATACTTTATTATTAAATTGTTTTCATTCATGAAAATTTGAAAATAAAAAAAGCAGAAAAAACCCATTTATATTTCAACACTCAAAGGCAAGCAGGAACTGTTCTCATGCTCTCTTGTTCTCTCTCTCCTCTCCTTTTCTTCCTCTCTTTGTCTCGCCCTCCTTTCCTTTCTCTCTTAACATGCTTTTATGAACCCATAGATGGAACCATATTATAAATAGTTTTGTTATATTTAACTTAATTTATTAATATAACCTAACCTTAATATAACCTAAGCATTTCCCATTTATTCCGCATTTGTCTATTTCTTCGAAATAATATACTACATTTTAGTAACTTTCCTTTAATTAGGCATTTAGAATGAATTTTTCCAGTCTTTTGCTCTCATACTGTGGGCACCGGCTCCCCTGGAACACCACCAACATAACCTGGTCATAAGGCAAAGCTGAATGTATTGCTTCCCTCTGTAAAGGAGACCATTCATTACCTTGACAGAACCTTAGGAGCATCTCAGAAGGATGAGGGCAAAGTTGGGATATTTATTAGTCTTTTTGGGGGATCTGATGTAAAGCGGGTCTTTGAATAAGAGAGCTTGACTAAGACAGGGTAAGAATCATATAATAGTTAAGGATTGATTGGAGGACAGGCCAGGCAAAGGCTTTGAGGCTAAGGTTTTGGAGACTGAAAGAGAAAACCAAGGTAAGAGTCTACCACAAATATTATCTTGGTTTTTGATGTAGAAGTGTTGCTTTTTAAATTACTGCATTTCTTTGACTAGTTGTAAGGACAGTTTTGTAACTTATTTTGGGGTAATTTTGTTTTTTCATTTGAGAATTACTGGCTGATATCATTTGCAATTTTCTTACTGATTTGTATGAACTTTTTGTAAAGTTAATGAAATAGCCCCTTTCTTGTCATTTTTGCTGTTAAAATACTTTTTCCAATCCTCTACTTTCTTTTGTATCTCAGTTAATTTATCTAGGTGCATATGTATAATATTTTTATATTTTCAATATTATGTTCCTTCTGTATTTAATAAGCTTCATCAGATGTTTGACAAATCTTTACCTTTATTATCTAAGTTTTTTTCTTCTTTGGTTTTGATTTCTTAAGGTTTTAATATTTAATCTATTTTAATTTTATTTGCAAATAGAGGATGAGGTGAACACTTAAATTGGCTTCTTAAAAAAATTCACAAATTGCCATTATTTCCTTAATATTTTTCTCCTTTCTCATTGATTTGTAATTCCTCCTTTATCTTATATTAAATCCAATAACAAGGTCTATTTCTGTACTCTCTGTTTTCTTCCATCAATGGTCTTTTATTCCAATGTTACCACTATACCTTTAAGATTATTGTTATTCTGTTATATAAGACATTTGAATTATTGGTAACACTATTTTTCCCCATCATTGCTTTCTATTCTCACCTAATCATAATATATGATTTTCAAGATCATATTTTTTTAAGTTCTGATATAAGTATCCCATTAGAATGTTGACTGGAATTATTAAATCTATGGGGAAAATGGAAAACATGAAGTTTCAAGTTAACAAAAAATTTTTTTTAAGAAAATGGCGGGTTTTTTTGAGAACCTTCTAAAAAAACTACTAGGCTTTTAAAATATGTTTCCTTTTTATTCCCCAAATGGCACCTGCTGTGCAGTTTTACTGCCAGCTAGAATGTTGTTTTCAACTTCCACGGGAGGTTTTTTCTTTCACTCAATCTGCAGGCTCTTTTTTCTATTGTATTTGCCAGCATGACATGTACGGTGAAGTATATTTTATCACATATTGCGTATATACAGAATTATTGCATGTGTATTACATACACACTAAAGTAAACTGTATTTACATTGATTTTTATATTCTCTGGACAGTTTTACTGTAAATAAATACAACGTTTTATCACTTCGTTTACTTTTTCCTTTTTAAAAATTTTACTTATGGTATTCTTTTGGCCTTTGATTTTGGTCAGTGACCTTTAAGAAAAAACAAGAAGAAAAATATATTTTACCCCTTTTCTACTATAACTAAGGTCTCCACAGGCACTGTCTTAAGTGTGAACTGGGTCATTGCTTGCTGAGGAAAGAATAGTCTGAATATAGCTCCATCGAAGGAAATTTTAAAACATGCCTTTATACTGATACTTACAATTCTAATTCAGCACATCAAGGCTATTTCTGGTCTTCTCCCTTTCCATGTATGTAAGTACCTTCTCCAACAGTGAGAAATCTGGCTCTCATTATTTTCAAAGCTAACTGCTGATTGTTTCAATCAATTTATTTTCTCATTGTATCAATCTCCCAATCTCAATGTCATGGACCTACCATGTCCACGCAACCACCCGCCATCCCAGTCCTGCATGTTTTGGTGCTGGTGTGCACACTGCGCACCGCTGAGAGCCTCCTGGTGGCTTCCCCCTCCCTGCTTCACACTCCGTCTCCTTGGGCGCTGGCGGGTACATCCTCCTTCACCTCCTCGTCACCCTGAATGCACAAGGGAAGGGGAAAATAGGCAAAGATTAGGAAGAGAAAGGAACAGGAAAGGAAGTGAGCAGGAAGGGAAAGGAGGGAAGAGAAAGGAGAGAGTCTAAGGTTTTCATTTGATTTTTAAGAGAAAGAGTGAGTAATTAGATCCTTAAATAAACAGGACTCCTGATGACTCCAAAGGTTCTGGCAATAAATGAAACTCCAGTACTTGCAGCTTACCCTGTGTAAAATTTTCTGTCTTACAACTTTATTATGTTGTTTGAGTGCAGCATTTGGGCAAGGAGCACACTTTTGGTTCTTCTTGGCTAGTGTTTCTCCTTGAGCTCTCATTTACTGAGGCTTGATTGTTAGGTGGACAAGGGAACAACAGCTGGGCTGCCATAGTACAGAGGCTTTCTTCTCTAATCTGCTCTGGAATGAACTGACCTACACTCAAGAATTTGTACTCCCTGAAACATTTTCCCTTCTTCCCTCCCTCCTTCCCTCCCTCCCTCCCATCCTTTATTCCTTTGTTTTTTAGGCAGAAAGACATTCATTACTTGACACTAATTGTTTTTTTAATACATCAAAATAAATCAAAGATTCTGTTATATCCAGTAAGATGAGCAAAAAGTGTGACTATTCCTAAATATTAGAATCTATATAATTTGACCTAGTATAAAAGCAATTTTTAAAAGGCAATAAATATTTGACGGTTTTTTAGTGAATTTTCATCTGAGAAGGAGTTTTTTAAAAAGCTTGAGGGGGACTTCCCTGGTGGAGCAGTGGTTAAGAATCCGCCTGCTCAGAAATAGAGACACAGATGTAGAGAACAAACGTATGGACACCAAGGGGCGAAAGTGGCGGGGGTGGGTGGTGGTGGGATGAATTGGGAGATTGGGATTGACATGTATACACTGATATGTATAAAATGGATAACTAATAAGAACCTGCTGTATAAAAAATAAACAAAATTCAAAAAAGAAAAAAAATCTGCCTGGCAATGCAGGGGACACGGCTTCAAGCCCTGGGCTGGGAAGATCCCACATGCCGCGGAGCAACTAAGCCCGTGTGCCTACAACTACTGAGCCTGCGCTCTAGAGCCTGCGAGCCACAACTACTGAAGCCCGCACGCCAGAACTACTGAAGCCCGTGCACCTAGAGCCCGTGCTCTGCAACAAGAGAAGCCACTGCAATGAGAAGCCCACGCACTGCAGCAAAGAGCAGCCCCCGCTCGCCGCAACTAGAGAAAGCCCGTGTGCAGCAGCAATGAAGACCCAATGAAGCCAAAAATAAATAAATAAAATATAAATAAATTTATTAAAAAAAAAAAAAGCTTGAGGGACTTCCCTGGTGGTCCAGTGGTTAAGAACACACCTTCCAATGCAGGGTACGTGGGTTCGATCCCTGGTCGGGGAACTAAGATCCCACATGCTTCAGGGCAACTAAGCCCGTGCGCCAAACTACAGAGCCCACTCACTCTGGAGCCCACGTGCCACAACTAGAGAGCCCCCGTGCCGCAACTGCTGAGCCCACGCACTCTGGAGCTGGCACACCACAACTAGAGAGAAGCCTATGCTCCACAACTAGAGAGAAGCCCGCGTGCTGCAACAAAGAACCTGCTCACCGCAATGAAAGATCCTGCATGCCACATCTAAGACCTGATGCCACCAAAAATAAAAATTTTTTAAAAATAACATTAAAAATATTAAGAAGCTTGAATTGCAATTTAATAATATAATGAATAATTTAGTTGACCTCTTTGGGGTCAACTAAATTCATGTTGCCTAAATATCTATATGAAAAACTATGGTAACATACATTTTTGCTTGTTTTGTAATAGCGTTTTGAGGAATTGTCAGTTTTAAAGATAGTATCAATATATGCTATATAGTAAAGTTACATTTTAGACGTTGCCATAAACAGTATAGTTCAGTTTCTAAAGATAATTTCCCATTTGTTACCATATTCTACAAGGTGTATAATTTTATCTTCAGAATATCTATGTATATAGTCTAATAAACTTATTTTACTGTGGGTGAACAGAGAAAAAAAACAATGTCTCTCTAACTTAGTGCTAAATTTAAAGTCGAATTGAACTTAAAATTAGGTTCAGTAAATAAAAATGTTATTTTAAATAGTCTAAGTTATAGATATACATGGTAGTTTTTCAAAAATAAATAAATTTATTTATTTATCTTTGGCTGAGTTGGGTCCTCGTTGCTGTGCACGGGCTTTCTCTAGTTGCAGCGAGCGGGGGCTACTCCTCGTTGCAGTGCGTGGGCTTCTCATTGCAGTAGCTTCTCTTGTTGCGGAACACGGGCTCTAGGTACATGGGCTTCAGTAGTTGTGGCTCACGGGCTCTAGAGCGCAGGCTCAGTAGTTGTGGCGCACAGCCTTAGTTGCTCTGTGGCGTGTGGGATCTTCCTGGACCAGGGCTTGAACCCTTGTCCCCTGCATTGGCAGGCGGATTCTTAACCACTGCACCACTAGGGAAGTCCTACTTGGTAGTTTTAAAGTATCAAATGGCTCTATAAGGTGAAAGAAAGGTCGTTATCTGCTGTTCCACCGATCCCACTCAGAATTTCCTTCCCCAAAGGCAAGTGGTTTCAAATCTTGTAGCTGTTTTTTTCTGATATTTGCCTCCATATATCTAAGAAACATACCTAAGCTTTTTATTAATATTTAAGTTTATAATTTCTGTTGACTTGCAACTATAAAAGTTGACGATTAGCTCCTTTATCCGAATACACCCTCACACAGGCAGATAATTCCTGTCTTTTTATCCTCCTGCCATTTTTGGTCATATAATATTATTTGTTAACTCAATTTCTAGTGTTTAAATTACTATAACTTTATTCATATGGTATACCAGGATTATACTTCTTTTCTTTTATAATTTATGTATTTAACTTAGAGTTTAAAATGGTTTTGGTTGCTTAGTTTTCAATACATTTTCCCCAAAGTTACCCCCAAATTTTGCTAGAAATAGAATTCTCAGCACAATATGTTCAGATTCCACCCCCACCCTCTGCCCCAATTTATTAGTTCTTGTTCTTCTTAGTGATAGACTTCCTGGAGACCTGTATCTTCCTGTTCTCATCTCCACTGGTTGTTTCTGGTCTTGGACTCAACTGTCAACCTGGGTTTTTTACTTCACTGCTTTCTTAGGGATTCACTTTCTCTTTCTCTTTTTTTTTCTGGATCCCACTCTTTCTCATTCTTGATTTACTTCCTTGTTTGGTGGAATACATCCCTCAGTAGCTTCTAGGAAAGGGTGTAGTAGCCAGCCTCCAAAATGGCCCTCAGTGATCCCCACTTCCATGTATTCACAACCGTGTGCAGTCCTCTCCCAACAGTGTTTGAGAGAAGTGATGTTATCTCACTTCTGAGATTAGGTTATAAAAGATTATAGCTACTGTCTTGGGAAACTGGCCTCTGTGTCTCAGATTATTTGCTTTGTGGGAAGTAAACTGCCTTGTTTTGAGCAGCCGTATGGAGAAGCCCATGTACTAAGGAACTGAGATCTCCTACCAACAGCCAGAGAGGAACTGAAACCTGCCAACAAGCACATGAATAACCATGGAAGTACGTTCTTCAGCCCAAGTGCCACCTTCACATAACTGCACCCCTGGCTAACAGCTTGACCTGCAATCACACGAGAGGCCCTTAGCTAGAATGCCCAGCTAAGCCACCCCTGGATTGCTGGCCCACAGAAATTGGGAGAAAGTAAGTATTTGTTGCCTTAAACTGTGAAATTTTAGGGGAATTTATTATGTAGCAATAGATAACTAATACAAAGAGTGAATAGGAGATAAGATTTTTGAGATATTAAAGTCTAAAAGTGTATTTGTTCTATCCTTGTACTTGTTTGGAAGTTTGGCTGTGTATGTAATTCTAGGGTAGAAATGAATTTTCCTTAGAATTTTGAAAGCTTTGCAGCTGCAGTTGAACAGCTCTCAAACATCTTGAACTCCTGATTCTTTTCATATATCCTTCTTTCCCACCCAGAATCTTTGTTCTGAAATTTTATGATGACATATCTTGGAATGGATCCATTTTTATTTATTATACTGGGGGATATATTAGTCTCTTTCAATTTAGAAAGTTGTGAGAAGTTTTCTTCAGTTATTTCTTTGAAAATTTTCTCTTTTTCTTGTTCTTTCTCTCTAGAACTCTTTTTTTTTTTAATTTTTTATTTTTTTGCGGTACGTGGGTCTCTCACTACTGTGGCCTCTCCCGTTGAGGAGCACAGGCTCCGGACGCGCAGGCTCAGCGGCCATGGCTCATGGGCCCAGCCGCTCCGCGACATACGGGAGCCTCCCGGACCGGGGCGCTAACCCGTATCCCCTGCATGGGTAGGCGGACTCCCAACCCCTGCGTCACCAGGGAAGCCCTGGAACTCTTATTTGTAGGCTGTTGAATCTTCTACACTGATCCTCTAATTTTCTTAATATTTTCTCTTCTACTTTTCATCTTTTTTGTTTTTTCTTCTATGCTCTGGATGATTTCCTCAACTTTCTATTGCAACTCTTTTATTGAATTTTAAAATTCTGCTGTCTTTTCCTTCCTCCTGATCTTTCAGATAATAAGAACTTTATTAGGTAGATCAGAATAGAATAAACTTCCAGGGGAAATATTATTCATTGGTTGCAGGCAAGGTGTTACAGCTACTCAGTTCATCTATTCTATGAACATTGTTCAAATTTGGAAATGCCCACCTCCCGGGATAGCACCAAAGATCAAACTTCTGCTGTTGAAGGATGTATATAAACTCTAATTAGATAATTGATTTAGATTCTTTTTTTTTAAACAAGTCTAATTGTATATTGTTGAACAAAAGACTACCGTCATATGGGGGTTGATGAATTCAGTTAAGTCCTATAGGATTTTAGGCAGCTGGGAAAGTATCAGTTACTGTTCTACAATACATTTACTATTTTTCGTGCTTTTCATTTCTTCATGTAGGTCTGAGGTTCCATTTGGTATCATTTTCCTTCAGCCTGAAAAATTTCCTCTAACATTTCATGCTGACAAATTCTGTTGAGTTTTGTTTTATCTGAAAATATCTTTATTCCACCATCATTTCTGAAGGATATTTTCACTGGACATAGAAGTCTAGTTTTTTTCCTTTAGCAATTAAATGATGTCATTTTATTCTCTTCTTGCTTGCATTGTCTTTTATGAGAACTCAGTGATAATTGTTATTTTCCCCTTGTATATAATGTATTTTTTTCTTCTGGCGGCTTGTAAAATTGTTTTTTGTCTTGAGTTTTCAACAATTTGACTATGCTTTGCTGTGGTTCTCTTTTTTTTCTTATTATTGAGATTTTTTTCCCAGTTTTACTGAGGTGTAATTGTGTAAGTTTAAGGTGTACAATATAATGGTTTGATACATGTATATAATGCAAAATGATTACCACAGTAAGGTTAGCTAACACTTCCATCACCTCACATAGTTATCTTTTTTCCCTTTTCTTTCTTTCTTTCTTTTTGTTTTTCCAGTGGTGAGAACATTTAAGATCTACTTTCTTAGAAACTTTCAAGTTTGTAATACAGGATTGTTACCAATAGTTAACATGCTGTATATTAGATCCCCAGAACTTATGCATCTTATAACTGAAGTTTGTATCCTTTGATCAACACCTCCCCATTTCCCCCACCTCTCAGCCCCTGGCAACCACCATTCTACTCTTTTGTTTCTATGAGTTTGGCTTTTTTTTTTTTTTTTTTTTTGCAAGTAGACTTATTCTTTTTTTATAATTGAAATATAGTTGCTGCACAATATTATATGTTACAGGTGTACAATATAGTGATTCACAATTTTTAAAGGTTATACTCCATTTATAGTTATTATAAAATATTGGCCATATTCTCTGTGCTGTACAATATATCCTTATAGCTTATTTTGTACCTAATAGTTTGTACCTCTTACTCCCCTACCCTTATCTTTTGCCTCCCCACTTCCCTCTCCCCACTGGCCACCACTAGTTTGTTCTCTATATCTTTTTTGTTATATTCACTGGTCTGTTGTATTTTATACATTCAACATATAGGTGATATCATACAGTATTTGTCTTTCTCTGTCTGTCTGACTTATTTCACTTAGCATAATACCCTCCAAGTCCATATATGTTGCTGTAAATGGCAAAATTTTGTTCTTTTCTATGGCTGAGTAGTATTCCATTGTATATACATACAATATCTTCTTTATCCATTCATCTGTTGATGGACACTTAGGTTGCTTCCATGTCTTAGCAATTGTAAATAATGAGTTCAGCTTTATTAGATTCCACGTATAAGTGAGACTGTACAGTATTTTTCTTTCCCTGTGTGACTTATCTTGCTTAGCATAATGCCCTCTAGGTCCATCCATGCTGTTGCAAATGACAGGATTTTCTTCTTTTTAATGGGGGAATTATATATATATATATATATATATATATATATATATATATATATATATTAGTGAATGTAAATATATGAAAAAATATATATATCACATTTTCTTTATTCATTTGTCAATGGGCACTTAGATTCTTTCCATGTCTAGGCTATTATGAGTAATGCTGCAATGAACATGAAGGGTAGATACCTCTTTGAGACAGTGATTTCACTTCCTTCGGATGTATAGCTGTTGTTCTCTTTATGCTTCTACTGCTCAGAGTGTATTGAGCTTCTAGGATTTATGAATTGATAGTTTTCATCAAATTTGGAAAAATTTTGGCCCTTATTTTTTCAAATATTTTTTTCTGCTTCAATCTCTCTTTTCTTTCTCTTCTTCTGGGATTTCAGTTACATTTTAGACCATTTAATTTTGTCCTGCAAGTCACAGAGGAACTCATAATTATATGCAACATTTTTTCTTTCTGTGCTTCAATCTGGATATTCGTACTGCCTCCTCCCGTTTTTAAGTTCACTGATTTTTTTTCTTCCACAATGTGTGATCTGCCATTAAACTTATGCAATGAAATTTTCTTTTCAGATATTGTATTTTTCAGTTCTAGAATTGTTTCTATTGTAAAGTTTCAATTTCTCTACTGGGATTTTCCCCATCTTTATACTCACAGCTTATGTTTTCTTTACATCTATTAATACATTTATGAAACCTGCTTTAAAATCCTTGTCTGCTAATTCCCCAATTTTGCCATTTGTGAGTCTATTTTTAGTCTCTGTTTTTTTCCTGCTTATGGGTAATATTTTCATGCTTCTGTGTATACCTAGGAATTTTTAATTTAATACTGGACATTGTGGCGGGTATATCATTTTGAGTCCAGATTTTATTTTCTTCCTTTTAAGAGAATTGCATTTTAAAATTCAATTTACTTGCAAAATTAACTTGATATTTTTGAGGCTTTTTAAAAATGTGGTTAGGGCAGGTACAGAGTAGCCCTTCCTTTACAGCTTAAGCAACCCTACTTCTAAGGTGTGGGCTTTCTGTGATCTCAGTCGAATGTCTAGTCTGTTCAGTGATGTTTCTCCCATCTGGCAGTTGGGACTCTATCTCTTGGACTATGCAACCTCCATTCAGCTCACAGGTCTCCAGTAGCTGGTCTTTGCCAGGCCTTGTATCGTCTCATCTTTAGTATTTACCCCAAATCTTAAGGAGTCTTTGATGCAGATTTCTGGAGCTCATTCTCTATATAACTTCTTCTCCAGCACCCAACCCCACAAATTCCAGCCTCAGCAGACCTGAGCTCTGATCTTTGCTGCCTCACAAGCAGTGAGACCTGTGTATTTGACTTGGTCTCCACCTCTGTGTGCCACAGTCTAGGATGTGCTTCCAAAGGAAAGTTCAGTCAAATGTGTGTGGTGCACTCACCTATGTGTTTCCCTTTACTTAGGGATCACTCCTGTGCTCTAATTGTCTAAAATCTGATTTATATCAACAATGAATTCATATATTTCGTCTAGTTGTATAGTTTATTGTTTGTTTATTTTTAATTTTCTGAGGGCTGGTCTGGAAGCAGTTACTGTTGTGAATAGAAGAGGATGTTGCTTTTACATTTTTAACTTCCAAGGGTAAAAATAAATTCTGTAACGTTTTATTCTTCTTTCTATATATTTTGTTATCTCAAGTTCTTTTTATTTCTTTTTTATCATTACTGTCTTCATGTTAGAGAATTTTCCTGAAATATCTGGTGATCCTTGGCCATCTGCTCATATTAAATGGTAAGGCAGTGCAAGACTATTTGAAGTTGTTTATAGAGAACTAGTCAAACGTAAACTTTATTGTAGGATCATTTGGCAGGGCCTGTTATCAGGACCTTTAAGTAATTTCTCTTGAGCTAGGGGAAATCTTCCTTCTCCTAGGAATAGGGGTCAGAGATCTAATTATTCAGCAAGTTAACTTTCACTTGATCATCTTGTTTCAGTATTTATCCCTGAGTTCAAAGTCTTTATGGTTCAATTTCCAGAGAGCAAAGCTTTAGCTGTCTTCCAGGGTTGGGAGGGGCTAGTAGCCTGGGTGTTGGGAGAGGTATTGGGGATGGAGGTTTAACTACACAGTGTTTCAATCAATCTTTTATTTTAAGATTCATCTGTGGATCTTATTTTAAAATATCACCAACTTTGGCTTTTAAAGGTAGTTGGTGCCTCAATTTTCTGAGCATTGCTGGGATCCTGCAGTCTGTTTCTGTATTTCCCTTATGCTGGCTTATGTTTTAATATTCTGTCATTTGTTACATCAGTTACCACTCATCCATCTGCTTTCCAGCCTCTAAAATATTGTTGCTGTGATCTTTTTATCCTCTTTCTCTTTGTGGTTTTAAAAAAATCTGCCTACCGTCATTTTAATGGGGTTTCAGGGGGGAGAGACACTAAATTCTATATTTTCAATCTGCTGTGTTTAAATGGATGCCTGTGTTCAAGATTTTAAGTCTACAAACATCAAATGATCAAGACTAAATGTTGCTGTGGCAGCTACAACTCAGTCCTTACTTTATCTGCGTGATGGCAGGGTCTTTTTTTTTAACCTTAACTACAGCAATAATTTTTGAGTTTTCATCAAGTATGATATTGATTTCTTAAATCTGAGTTGATATTTTAAAAATAAGGAAAATGTTCTTGATACTAAAAAAGACAAAGAGGGCTTATGAATCCCCTTGAAGTCTGTCCAGAGAACCCCAGGTGCTAAGCATCAAGTATTTTGTATACACAAACATACTCTTTGGTGTCACAGAGCAATCACTTCAAGATATGGAACATTTTAATGGAGGAAATATGTGTTTCTGAATTCCTTGCTTTATCTGCTGTTAAATCTAATACTTCTTACATAGGTCAATTTTGATAATGATAATTATTATGATAGAATTAATACCTTACATATGCTTCTTTTGCACAATAAAAAATACTTTTATGCAAATAATTTCATTGGTATGTAAACATATAGACTTATGTTCAGTGTCTTTAAAAATGTTACTAATTTCTAATCATGGTTTAAATTACCTTCAGATCAGGATTATTAGCAAATTGTAAGCAAAATGTTAAGATCACACTTATTTTTCAAGTCAATAAAATTCTCCTTCTTTCTTCCCCCCACTCACCTTACTTCCTGCCACAGCTCTTTACTAGTACACAAGTATTTTCTTTAGGATTGGAGTAGGCATGGTAGGAGATTAAAAGCAAGAAGTTGAAACTATAGTCCAGTACTGATACAAGATTGATAAAGTGTATTTTTGGGTATAGTATTTGTGCTTATGGTTTGTCTTTATTTAATTTATGCTGATCTCTCAAATTAGATGAATTCTTTTAAAAGGATAGGTTGGTTTGCCATCTTGGCCATTAACACAGAGGTAGTCTGGGAAAACTATATCAGAAGAAAGTAGGCTTGAGAATGAGTACAGGGGTCAACATGATCAACATTTGGTTTAGAGTTTGTGATTTTAACTAAGGTTATGAACCCTTAACTACCAGACCACTCACTGTCCTGGAATCCCAGGAAAATGTACTTAATTTTAACATCTGCTGGCAGTTTTTCATTTCCATGTTTATTTATCCTTTGGATAAATAACCAAACTAATTTCTTTGAATCAAAAGACCAGCATTGAAACATAGAATATTAATGGCATAGAAATCACAAAGGATTTCCTGAAACATACTTGGGGAGAACAAGCAGTGTGTGACTCCTGCTCAGTAGCCCAGAGATGCAGAAGTGAATTACTACTGCGCTCACCCAGGTCAGCAAGCATAAATGTGTTCTGGGGCTACTCAAGTGAAATATATTCATCAAAGTGCACATCTCTTCATTAATGGGTACAGCTGCAAAAGATGGGGGAGGGCACTGGTGTTA
The DNA here is from genome assembly GCF_003676395.1 of Aethalodelphis obliquidens. Classification (NCBI taxonomy): domain Eukaryota; kingdom Metazoa; phylum Chordata; class Mammalia; order Artiodactyla; family Delphinidae; genus Aethalodelphis; species Aethalodelphis obliquidens. The sequence goes on from NW_020837947.1 coordinate 76,941,109, forward strand.
ACTTTGCTGATGTTTTGTCAGAGGACAATAAACAACTGGTGACTCAGGAATACATGAGGTTGCACAAGGCAGGAAGTAAAGACCAGATTCTTGTAGTCCTAAAAATTAACTAACATGTTACATTCTTGTAGTGTATTGTGATACATCCCACATTTTCCCAGCTGCCTGGCGTTACATTATATCATGCACCATCATCTATTACTTAGGTCCTATTGGTGGGCATTTAAGTTATTTTTAAACTTTTAATAGTATTAACAATACTGCTGTGATTAATCTTGGACAGCCATCATTTTGCAAATCAATGAATATACCTGCAGGATAAATTCCAACAGTGCAATTGCTGGGTCAGAGGATAGGTACAATTAGAATTGTGATAGATACTGAGCTGCCTTCCATACAGGGTGTGGCAATCTACCTTCTAGCAGTAGTGTGTCAAGCAAAGTGTATCAGTGATTTTGTCTTTGCCATTTTGATAGGTGAAAATTTAACTCAGAGTCATTTTTTTTATTATCATGAGAGGGGTAGTCCACTTTTTCAGTAGAAAAGGAGCCATTTGTATTCACATTTTAGTGAACTGTCTCCTCATACAATTTGCCTGTTTTTCTATAGGGCTGTTGGGCTTCTTATTGATTTATAAAACGTAGATATAAATACAGATATATTAGTCATTTTTTAGTAATATGAATTATAAACATTTTTCTGCAATGTATTTTTGTTTATGGTGGCTTTAATTTGCAATATTTTAGATATTTAAAAGGTGGTTGAATTTATAAAACTTTTATTTTCTGGTTTCTGGGTTTGCATCATATTTAGAAAGACTCTGAAATATTGTTTCATCTTTGCATTCCTAGAATAAACCACAATTGATCACGGTGCATTCTTCCTTCACTGTGCTGATGGATTCTCTTTGCTAATAATATGCTTAGGATTTTTAAATTAATATTTATAAATAATAGTGGCCTATAGTTTTCTTTTTTGTGCAATCTTTGTTAAGTTTTAGTATCAGTGTCCTGTTCGGTTCATAAAAAATCATGTTAAACTTTCCTTCTTTATGATCTGGAACAATTTAATAGTATTGTAATAATCTATTCTTTAAAGATGTGGTAACATTTCCTTGTGAATTCATCAGGGCTTTTTTGTTTTGTTTTGTTTTGTTTTTTTGAGTGTTCTCTTTAACAGTTTTCTTTTTTTTTCTATGATCCTTGGTTTATCTAGATTTTCTCTTTTTCTGGAGTCTATTTTGGTAAATTTTACTGTCATAGAAAATTATCCATTTTATTCAATTTTTAAAATGTATTTGATGTGGACAAATTAGTCTCAAGATTATTTCAATTTCTTTTTTTTAACCTATGATTATTTTCCACTTATTATATTTTCTATATTTATGCTTTCTTCCAGCTCCTTTTTTTTCTTAGTTAAGTTGGCTAATGGTTTATTAGTTAATGGTTTATGGTTTATGATTGTCTCATTATCTCTTTCTTATCATTGTTTTGTGTTCTTGCTTAATACAAGCATTATTTCATTATGTTTTAAAGCTTGTGGCAGAATGTTTTATTGTAATTTTCATATGCGCCCATGGCAGTAGTTTTTGGCGAATGCTCATCTCCCCTATTTTTACTGTTCATCTCCTCACCCCCTTCCTGATATAATATCATGTGTATGAATTCTCTTCTGGTTCATTTTTGACTTTCCATCTGTGAAACAAGGTCCAGATTGTTTCTAGGTCCAGATTTTGCTGGAGGCCTATGTGGGAAAGGCATCAGGGCCTATTCCAGGTCTGAAAATTTTTCCTTAGAAGCCTAGTCTTTGTTCCCCTCCTTTATCCTCTCATTTCCTCTCTGTTTCCCTCCCCCCATTTCTTCCTACCTTCCTGCTTCCCTCCCTTCCTGTCCCACTGGCACAGGGACAGACTCTTTTCTACAAATTGGGTTTGTCTGTTTTATTTGTCATTTAGCCCTTCCTTTTCTGCTTTTTGGAGCAAAAGGAATGATTTTGTTACTAGTCTGTGTTTGCTGTGTCTCCTGTTTTTGACAAATGATCTCAGTTTTATACCTCAATGTGTGTCTGTCAATTTTATGTGTCAACTTGACTGGGCCATGAGGTGCCCAGGTATTTGATCAAACATTATTTGGGGTGTTTCTGTGGATGTTTTTGATGGGATTAACTTTTAAATCAGGAGACTGATTAAAATAGTTTGCCCTCCTAATGTGGATGGGCCTCTTTCCATCAGTGGGAGGCCTGAACAGAAGAAAAAGGCTGACCCCACTCCATGTAAGAATTCTTGCCTGACTGTCTTTGGACACATACAGTAACATCTTTTTGGGTCTGGAGCCTGCTTGCCTTTGGAAGGGAGCTATACCATCACCTCTCCTGGTTCTCAGGTCTTTAGACTCAGAATGAAACTAAGCCAGTGGCTCTTTGGTCTCCAGCTTGCTTACCGACCCAGCACATCTTAAGACTTGTCTGCCTCCATAAATCCATGAGCCAATTCCCTGCAATACAACTCTTTATACATATATAAGCATAATAAAAATAATATGTTTATATATGTTATATTTATATACTTTTATATATGTAAAATATCCTACTGGTTCTGTTTCTCTGGAGAATTCTAATAGATGTGGTGTCATTTACCTGTGAGTAATGTACATTGCTGGTTATTTCTGAGCTTTTAAACAACAGATGTCCTCTCTTTCCTTCTGACTTTATTTTATCTTCTCTGGTTCCTCTCCTGCAACTATACCGTGGTTTAAATATTGGCTGTCTCGATTCTCCTCAAAGATGAATTATACATTTTTTTTCCTGTTATCTTAACGGGATTTAAATGATTTCTGGGAGGAGAAGAGGGAGCTGCCTACTTTATTCTTTGTTTAAAAACCAGAAGTTTAGATCCTGTTAAACTAGAGGTGTTATTATTCTGCTTATCACTTCTTAGGTTTGTTGACTAGTGCTCCATAATAGAGGAAGAAAAATTTGGAGCTCTTGGGGCAATTTGGAAAGAAAGAAATGAGAAATAGGATGGAGATGAAAGGGAATGGCTTGAGACTGGACCTAAGAAGAGCAAAACAACTGGTGAAAAATTACCGGTATAATCTTAAACGGACTTTTCAGGACAGCAATGTCCACTAGGCCATTTGAATTTGTGTTTATACTATGAAAATCCTTCCTGAGACACATCTTCTCTCTCAATCCTCAGTAAATTCTACTGGAATCATAAGAAATTTGATAAGCAAGTTTTCCCTCTCTTTCTCTTCTCTTTGGGGGAATGTGGTATGGTGTGTGTGTTTTGAATTGAGTAAAAGGCTGAGTTTCATGCCTGAGTCTTCTTGGTACAAAACAGAAATAGATTGTGCAGAAACAAACATCAAAGCAGAGGTGACAATGAACTAAGCTCTACCTAGTAGATATGTAGAAGAATTGAGGAAGGTTAGGAACTTACAAAAAATGTGGAATAGCAGTTCTAGCTGATTACATCTAGATGTGAAAGGTTGGACGGAACTGAGTGGATATCTGAAAGAGACCTTTTATCCTAAATTGAGAATACGCATTTTTCTTTTGCCATTCATGTGTACTTTAGGATAAATGCTTTTGGGGGGACAAACACATAAATAAAACATGGCCCTATATTCAAGGAACTCATAGAAGTAAACCAAGCTTAGAATAGAACAATGGTTTGATATGTTCACTTCCTTTCTACTCCTGTTTAGCCAGCAGACTACTCACAGAAATGTGACCCTGCCTGTTGTCCCTATTTATGCATGACACAGGGGAATGTGTGTGTGTGTGTGTGTGTGTGTGTGTGTGTGTGTGTGTGTGTGTGTCTGTAGAGGTACCATATAAAAATAGGATACTTGGGGTACCCAAAGAAGGCTCAGATTATATAGTCAAGCTCTCTATTTTTCCTACCACTACCCCCATCTTTCAATCACCAAAAATGATATTTTTTGAGATTGCTTAATTATGAGGAAAATATTCACAAATTATTAGGGAAAAAAGCTAGGTAAAAATTTGTGCATTTATTATGATCTGTGTAAAAATTATGTTTGAGCAAAAAAAAAAAAAAAAGAAAAAGTAGACAAAGGAAATGTCTTTTGGAGATGGTGCTTTAGATCAGGAGTCCCCAGCCCCCCGGGGCCACGGAGTGGTTAGGAACCGGGACGCACAGCAGGAGGTGCGCAGCAGACTACCGAGTGAAGCTTCATCTGCTGCTCCCCATCCACGAAAATGGTCCCTGGCGCCAAAAAGGTTGGGGACCACTGCTTTAGATGATTTGTTTCTTAAAACTTTCTGTGTAGTCTAGATTTAAAGACTACTTACAAAATTTGATTTATTTTTTTTCTTAAATAGAATGACTATGGTGGCATGCATAAGCTGTGGAGGCCTGGTTGCCAGCAATTTAACACTCTTCCTTACTTGATATCTACACCAGATGATTTTTTTCTGTCAATTCCATCTTAATATTTTACGCTTGTGAGGCATAAACTTGCATGTTTTGCCTATATGTTAATTTAACTAGGAACAATGTTCAAGTTAAATATTTGTAAAATTTTATTTATTTATTTTTAAAGTTTTTTTTATCATGAAGTTTTTTTTTACAGCTTTATTAAGATAAAATTGACATATAACAATGTGTATATTTAAGGTGTACAGTATGATAATTGATACAAATATATATTGTGAAATGATTACATTTGTAAAATTTTAAGTTCAAATGATCTTTTTTCTCTGTAAGTTTTCATAAATATTTTTCTCTCAATCAAAGAATCAAGACTGATAGCATTTTACATCCTATAAAAATACAGTCACTCCACTGGTAAAAAATTAGTATAGAATTATATTATGTAACAGTGGTACCCAAATATTTAAAGGAATAAAATTAGAATTATTGAGGAACATTTTGGATGGGAAGTTAATGTTTGAACTTATCCAGTGTCTAAGCTAAGATTATTTTAGTGGAAAATAACAAACTCACTAAGGCAAGATTTAGCAAGAAAGCAAATTTATTATAAGGATACAGGGGTGTCTCTCAAAACTCAAGGGCAGGGTGCAGGTCACGCTATTTTTGGATCTTGAACCAAGTCTTGGAGGACCATTAGGACACCTAACAGCTTGTTTCTCAAAAGAAGATCCTCTGTTTCTCTGGAGACACATGAACTCTCTCTCATCTCTGCCTCTCTCTGTACTTCTGTTTTGTTTTTTTCCACAGGCAGGCTTTTCCTATTTCTCTGTACACATGACCACCTTACCAGAGAACCGTTTACATCCTTGCTCAAGTGGACATCTCAGACTAATGAAAATATCAAAATTTCAAATCCAAATTCCTAGAAGAACATATTAGATGGGCCCAGCCTGAGACAAGTGTACAACTCTGGGTCAGTGATGCGTGGCCAAAAAGCAGGGTCACAGATTACTAATGTAGTTGCTAAAGGTCTGTATCTGAGGAAGGAGCAGTTCTTAGAGAAAACACTCTGATGGAATTGATTTCTCCCTTTTGTGTGCCTTCCCCAAATCTCCTTAACATGCCTGTTATAGCACCTGTTAACACTGTTTCATTTGGGTTTTCCTTGTTTCTCTTCCTCACTCCTGCACCTTGAGGACAAGGACAGCTTGCTTAGGGTCCCTATCACCTAGCAGACATGAAATTAGGGACTAACAAGAGTTAATATTTATTTAGCACTTATTGTAGGCTAGGCATTAAAAAAATTTTTTTTAATTAACTTAATTCTTATAGCAGCCCTATGTAGAGAGAAATTCCAACGTTATTTTAAAAAATGATTAGATGGATGATGGTATCGACAGTGAGTCTTAGACAGGAACATAACACTGACTGTATTAATTTTTTGCTCTATCAAATACCCCATAACAATACCAGCTATAATATTTTTTGGTCAACGTGCTTATACCTTTTTTTACCACTTGGTGTCAGAGTTGTACTATTTGAATATATTAGTGCATTTAGGAAAGCTTTGAGGTTTGTTTATGTGTTTTGATTTTTGTGCTCTGTTTTAAGACTTTCTTAGAACATAACTGTGTTCTTTGCAGAGTCACTGAGGAGAGGAAATATTGCTTTGTCTTCCTCTGATATTTTTAGGTTAAATTGAATTTGCTGCCAGATTGGAAGAGAAGGTTATTACCATAAGAAGTGCACACAGAGTTTAAGAGAGAATTCCTGGAGGCTCAAACAACTTTTTCTAACCTTTGTAGGAGGTGAGAGTTAGTCAGTCTCTCAGATTAACCCTCCACACAGAAACTAGTTGAATACCTCTTTCCCTTCCAAATGGAATCCAAGAGGACTTACCTCTCAAGGCTTATGACAAATTGATCTCTGACTGATGGATCAGAGAAGCAGGATAAATAATGGATGAAAGGATCCAGAATTTCAAGTATGAAAACAGTGGTAAATGATGATTAGAAGTAATTCATTAATTCATTCAACAAAGATTTATTGATCTGCTGTAATGTGCTAGGCCCTGCTTTGGGGAGATTTTCCTGACATCAGCTGACTATTCTTCTCGGCCCCCTCTGAGCTTTTATCTATGCCAGCATTCCTCACACATCCTGCGTTTGACAAACACAGGGAGAAAATTACCTGTTATGGAGAGACTCAGTCCAGACACATTTCAGGGTAAAGAATCATCTTGGTACCTGAAAAACACAAAGTATTCTTTTTTTGTAAATTCCGGTAAAATATACATAACATAAAATTTACTCAATTTTAACCATCAAGGTATTCTTAAGTATTTGCCTATTAGGATCAAAGTTTTTTGCTGTGAAATTTTAATGGAAGTGGAGTTCTAAAAATATGATTATTTGGTCATATTATGTCTTGTTTATATAAAAACGAATATGAAGAATTAGGAAGTAAGTAAGGAAAAGAAAAAGAAAAAGGTGATTTCTATGATTACTTGAAAAGTGGAAATATGTAGGTTCTATTTTTTTTTTAATATTACTTTATTGACTAAGAAATATAATCTCAAGTTTCAAAATTCAAAAACATAGGAGATATATATATATATATGCATATATGTAAAAAACATAGAAGGAGATATATACATATTTATATATATTTAGCATAGAAGGATATATATATGCTTCTTCTCATCAGTGATCCCTAGCCACCCTCTTTCCCTTGCCAGAAACAACGGACTGTGTTAGTGCTTAAAAAAATCTTTCCAGAGATATGTTACTCATATATATACCAAAATGTATATATTCTCTATTCCCACATCCTTTTTACATTTATGGGACCACCTCTGCTCCTTACTTTTTTATAACTTAATAACAGTCTAGAATTCTCCATATCCTTACATAAAATTTTTTCTTATTCTTTCTTATGTCTTAATAGCATTTCATGGCTTGTCAGGCAAAATTGTGAAAGACTTTGAAATGGGAAAAGAAAGAAAGAAAGAAAGAAAAAAGATTACTGGCTGTCTTTTCAATGGAATACTAAGCATCCTTCAGTGAACCCTTTTATATTGGCTGATTCAGTAAGGGTCTGTGTCTTTCATTGTCTGTAACAGAGCTATTTTAAACACCATAAGATGGAGAAGACAAAGTAATGAACATGAATTTTGTCTGGTGGAAAGGCAACTGATTTCTTTCCCCATGCCCCACTCCCGGGCCCTTTCTTTGTATCTATTAACAAATTTATTTTAGTATTTTTGATGATATATCTCTATCTCTATCTCTATCATCTCTATCTGTTCTTTAAATTCTTCTTGGAACCATTTGTAACATCTTACTGGTTCCTTCATCAATCAATGAGTTATATCTTTGATATGTGTTAATTTTATATTTGTATGATAGTCATAATTTTACCTTTAAGAAAATAATTCTTAACAGTTTTGGTGGTCATCCACTGAACCGCCCAATGACAAAGCAAGGTCAACTGCATTGCTAGAAAAGTGCATTTCATGGTTTTGTTTTGGTAGGTCCTTTTCTTCTCTTGTGTTTCCCACTTAGAGAAGTTCCTTTAGCATTTGTTGTAGAGCTGGTTTGGTGGTGCTGAATTCTCTTAGCTTTTGCTTGTCTGTAAAGCTTTTGATTTCTCCATCAAATCTGAATGAGATCCTTGCCCGGTAGAGTAATCTTGGTTGTAGGTTCTTCCCTTTCATCACTTTAAATATATCATGCCACGCCCTTCTGGCTTGTAGAGTTTCTGCTGAGAAATCAGCTGTTAACCTTATGGGAGTTCCCTTGTATGTTATTTGTCTTTTTTCCCTTGCTGCTTTCAATAATTTTTCTTTGTCTTTAATTTTTGCCAATTTGATTACTATGTGTCTTGGCATGTTTCTCCTTGGGTTTATCCTGCCTGGGACTCTCTGCGCTTCCTGGACTTGGGTGGCTATTTCCTTTCCCATGTTAGGGAAGTTTTTGACTATAATCTCTTCAAATATTTTCTTGGGTCCTTTCTCTCTCTCTTCTCCTTCTGGGAACCCTATAATATGAATGTTGTTGCATTTAATGTTGTCCCAGAGGTCTCTTAGGCTGTCTTCATTTCTTTTCATTCTTTTTTCTTTATTCTGTTCCACAGCAGTGAATTCCACCATTCTGTCTTCCAGGTCACTTATCCATTCTTCTGCCTCAGTTATTCTGCTATTGATCCCTTCTAGTGTATTTTTCATTTCAGTTATTGTATTGTTCATCTCTGTTTGTTTGTTCTTTAATTCTTCTAGATCTTTGTTAAACATTTCTTGCATCTTCTCGATCTTTGCCTTCATTCTTTTTCCGAGGTTCTGGATCATCTTCACTATCATTTTCTGAATTCTTTTTCTGGAAGGTTACCTATCTCCACTTTATTTAGTTGTTTTTCTGGGGTTTTATCCTGTTCCTTCATCTGGTACATAGCCCTCTGCCTTTTCATTTTGTCTATCTTTCTGTGAATGTGGTTTTCCTTCCACAGGCTTCAGGATTGTAGTTCTTCTTGCTTCTGCTGTCTGCCCTCTGGTGGATGAGGCTATCTAAGAGGCTTGTGCAAGTTTCCTGATGGGAGGGACTGGTGGTGGGTAGAGCTTGGTGTTGCTGTCATGGGCAGAGCTCAGTAAAACTTTAATCCACTTTTCTGCTGAGGGATGGGGCTGGGTACCCTCCCTGTTGGTTGTTTCGCCTGAGGCGACCCAGCACTGAAGCCTACCCAGCTCTTTGGTGGGGCTAATGGCAGATTCTGGGAGGGCTCACGCCAAGGAGCACATCCCAGAACTTCTGCTGCCAGTGTCCTTGTCCCCACGGTGAGCCACAGCCACCCCCCGCCTCTGCAGGAGACCCTCCAACACTAGCAGGTAGGTCTGGTTCAGTCTCCTATGGGGTCACTCCACTCTTGGACTCCCTCCAAGAGTGGAGTCTCTGTTTCCCCCAGTTCTGTCGAAGTCCTGCAATCACATCCCTCTAGCCTTCAAAGTCTGATTCTCTAGGAATTCCTCCTCCTGTTGCTGGGCCCCCAGGTTGGGGAGCCTGACGTGGGGCTCAGAACCTGCACTCCAGTGGGTGGTCTTCTGTGGTATAAGTGTTCTCCAGTCTGTGAGTCACCCACCCAGCAGTTATGGGATTTGATTTTACTGCGATTGCACCCCTCCTACCGTCTCATTGTGGCTTCTCCTTTGCCTTTGGATGTGGGGTGTCCTTTTTGGTGAGTTCCAGTGTCTTCCTGTTGATGATTGTTCAGCAGTTAGTTGTGATTCTGGTGCTCTTGCAAGAGGGAGTGAGTGCACATCCTTCTACTCCGCCGTCTTGAACCAATCTCCGATTTTATTACTATTTTCTGTTTGTGTCCTCTATTATTCCTCTTTTCTCCCTTGTCTGCCTTCTTTTTGATATTTGAATATTTAACAAAATTTTTATTTTATTTATCTATAGACTTTTTAGCTAGATCTCTTTGCATAAAAATGTTTTGGTGACTACTTGACATAAAAATGTAGAAACCATGAAGCTTTTTTATAAACCAATTAACTATCCCCTCTACCATTCTTTATGCTGTAAATGTCATGTGTATTACATCTACGTGTATTTTAAACCCCAGAAGACAATATTTAATATTTACTTTAAATAGTCATGTAGTTTTTAAGAGAGGAAAAATAGTCTTTTATATTTACCCATAGTAACAATTTCTAAAGCTCTTTATTTCTTCTTGAAGGTTTGAGTTTCCATTCCATTTCACTTTTCTTTCAGCCTACAGAAGTTTTGGGTTTTTTTTAAAGCATTTCTTGTAGTGAATTTCTTTTAGTTTTCTATTGCATGAAAATGTCTTTATTTTGCCTTTATAGGTGAAAGACATTTTCACTGGATATAGAATTCTAAATTGACAGCTTAATTTTTCTTTCAGCACTTTAAAGATATTGTTTCACTGTCTTCTGATCAGTATATTTCTGGTGAGAATTCAGTGTATAGTCAAATGGTTGTCCCCCTATGGGCAATGTATCATTTTTCTCTGGCTGCTTTCAAGATCTCTTTAATGTTGCTTTCTAGCAGTTTGACTATGATGTGTACAGGTGTGGTTTTCTTTCTTTCTTTTTTTTTTTGGCTGCACAGTTTACAGGATCTTAGTTCCCCGACCACCTATTGAACTCAGGCTCCCCACAGTGGAAGCATGCAGTCCTAACCACTGGACCGCCAGGGAATTCCCAGGTGTGGTTTTCTTTGTATTTTTTCCTTCTGAGCATCTTGAATCTTACGTTTTTGTCTTTCACCAAATTTAGATGTTTGGGGCCATTATATTTCAAATAATTTTTTCTCCCTCTTTCCTTTTGGGACTCTGATACATGTATGTTAGACTTCTATTATTGTCCCACAGGTTTCCAAGACTCTGATAATCTAAAAAAAGCATTTCTTTTTCTTTTTTTGGCTGCACCATGTGGCTTTTGGGATCTTAGTTCCCTGCGCAGGGACTGAACCCGGGCCCTTGGCAGTGAAAGTGCGGAGTCCTAACCACTGGACTGCCAGGGAATTCCCTCAAAAAATATCTTAAAAAAAATTTTTTGTCTTTTAGGTTGGATACTTTCTATCGATCTATTTTCAAGTTCACTGGTTCTTCTGTCATATCCAATATGCTGTTAAGCCTGTTCAGTGAGGTTTTATTTTCAAAATTGCATTTTTTTTAAGCTCAGGAATTTCCTTTTGGTTCTTTTTTATAGTTTCTATATTTTTTTCTGCTGAGATTCTTGAAGTTTTCATTAATGCAAGCGTATTTTCTCTTATTTCAATGAGCAGAGTTATAAAGTCTGCTCTAAAATCCATGTCTGCTAATTTCAACACCTAGATCATTTGGGGATTGGTCTTGGTTCATGGTCTTGTCTCTTGAAAATGGGTCACATTTCCCTGGTTCTTCATAAGTTGAGCATTTTAGATTGTATGTTGGACATTGTGGGTTGTTGCGTAGTGAAGGCTCTATATTATATTTCTCCAAAGAGTGGTGTTTTTTTGTTTTTTTTTAAGTGAGAAGTTAACTTGGCTAATCTCAAACTGTAAAGACATTTTCTTGTGCAGCAGCTCAACTCTCTATTTTACCTTTAGCTGAGGTATTGGAGTCTGCTCCATTCGTATATGCCCAAGTTCAGAGACTTGGGCAAAGTTTATAAGCAGAATTCAGGGCTCTCCCTTTCTGGATCACATCTTTCTCCCCACCCTCTCAACTTTTCAGGATCTGTGGTTGCTCTAAATTCCTCTGATTCTTTAGTCCACAAAGACTGTTTTCTATTAGAGTATTAGGCATGCTCTTCAGTGCTAACTTCGGCCTGCCCTCGGGGCAAAATTTGTAATAATGGAAAACTCATTCTCTTCTGATCCTTCTCCCAAGTTTTGATTCTTCCAGAATCTGCTTGCTTACTTTCCAGTGACTTCACTTTCCAGGTTTTCTTGTTTGCTTTTTTTGTATGGAGTTTTTAGTTGTTGTTTGCGAAAGATTCTGATGGGATCTTACTCGGCCATCTGAGTCATATTCCACATGGTACCTTAGTGCGATCGAGTCTTTTTTCCCCAAATTGTAACCTGATAATTTTATTGACTTTTCTCATTCTTTATCTCACTTTTCCCACTCCCTCACACGTTCTTCCTAAATTACCCACATCAGTGTTTATCTCAGGGTCTAATTTAGGGGTGACACAAATTAAGACCCACTCACTCATTAAATCATTTGGTCATTCACACATTATTTAATTTAATCCCTCCAACAGCCATTAGAAGTACACTGTGAGAAGAGCTGCACTGTTATGTCTGTCTTACATGTGACTGATTTTTTAGTGAGATTGTATTATGCCTTTGATACTATATTCAATAAGTGGTAGAATATAACTTCAAAGCTAGAAGTGTGTGATTCTAAAATCTTACGGCACTGTGTGTTTCGGATTAGTTACTTTACCTCATCCTTGTTTTCTCATATGTAAAAAGGGGATAATAAAATTTGTAACACACAGGATTATTGTGTTAGTTAAATGAGATATTGTGGATACGGGACCTAGTGCTTACAAAATATTAGATATTATATCAGTCAGCTTTCACTAGACGGCAAGCAATCTCAAATTTTCAGTGGTTTACAATAACAAATATTTATTTCTTTTCAGGTTTGTATTGTCAGCTACTGATTGGATGTTGTGATTTTACTCCAGACTACAAGCTGATTGTCCTCTACATATATCCTTATTTTGAGACCTAAGCTAAAGGAAAGCCTTATGTTTTTCTCATGGCAGAGGGCATAGGAGCTAGGAGAGTTCTGGAATCTTTCAATTCCTCAAGAACTTCTGTTTGGAAGTGCTACATAGCAAACATTCCGTTGGCCAAAGCAAGTCAGTTGTCTGAGCCCAAAGTAAAAGGGACTGGGGAAACATATTTTGTTCATGAAGAAAGAGGGAGTGAATAATTACAAACAAGAATACCATCTACCACAGGTATAACAGTCATTTTTGCTCCCATGGCATACAGTTACTATTTTCCAACAACTGGAGTAGAAGGTTAATCATAAAAATGGCAAGGGTAAAAGGGAGTATTTTATTAAATGCCAAAAGAAGAAAAAGTTCAGACAAGAGATGCTGCGGACATTCAGAGAGAGTTAATCTGTGAACCACAAGGACTGGGAAAGGTGTCATGAATGAGAGGGGCCTTTAGCTGGGTCTTGAGAGATGAGTAGGGTTTGGGTAAAAGTCATTCTAAGCAGTTGTAGCAGGATGAGCAAAGGGACAGAGGTGGACTATTTGGCCCTGTTACTGGGGTGTTTTTGGTGGGAGGGGAGTCACTGGAGGCAGGTTGGAGAGCCTGGATTTCAGGCAGGAGACAAAAGGGAGAACTTAGGAAATTGTGGGCAAGGTTCAGAATCATAAAGTTATTTTAGAAAGATTGGCTTGGCTGTCCTACAGAAGGGAAAATGGGTGTCAGCGAGGATTTCTCCAGCATGATACACAGTGGCCATTCTTCTCTCTTCAAAGTTGCACACTGGCTCTGTGAAACAAATCTATGACAAAAATGTGGTGAGCATGACAAATATTTCCTCAATGCAGACTTGACTCCCACTAGTAAGAAAACGAAAATTGTCTTACTTGTTTTTCTCTGAATCTTCTGTCTGACCAAATAAAGAGCACGCTTTGGTAGGAGACAGTAATTCCCACACAAAAACATAATTCAAATAATGTATTAGATAGGCTGGGTGTACAACGAAGCATTGCAAACTGGATGAAAATATTTGTGCACTGTCATTTTATTTTGCTTTTGAACTAACCAAGGGAAGACAATTTGAACACAGTTTTCTGTTGTGCACTTCAAAATAGAGAAACGATTTCTAAAATTTTCCATCTTTGAATTCCTTAGCAAAGTACAATGCCCAGAAGCTTTTGGAAAGCAGTGACAGGGGCTGTGGTAAGAGTTTCCACCTATTCTTTTATTCAATTAGTTTTCTATGTGCTGTGGTTGTCTGGGTTCATTAATGACTTCTGGTATTTGTTATGTTGATGTTGCTCTATTTTAGATTTGAAAATCGGTAGCAGAGGTTTGAATGAGATTATTTGATTTTCAAAATTAGATTTATGACTTAGCTAAGTGAAAAAAGAAAAAGTAATGTATGTATTTATCAACCCTTAAACCAATCACTTAAAGATTAAGATTTCTTTTCAGATCTATTGGACCATCCTTATTCCTGCCATGAAACTACCTTACTTCATAGTATGCTGCTGATTTTTGTATGGTTTTATAATTAAAAGGCAAAACTGGCTAGCAAAAACAGACCAAATGGCTTTCATTAACTTTGAAAATACTTGTTTTCCAGATAGGAGCTGACGATGCCAATCTATAGCCACTATCTAACACAGAGGTCATATGCCCAACCACATACACGTCTTAGGAAAAGAAGGATCAAAAAAACTTGAAATAACCTTAAAATTCTCCAGAGTGATGTAGATATTATACATGAGAAACAAAAACTTAAATTTCACTAATAGTTTTTTTCTATCAATTATGCAATTTAGCAAAGACTTGTAGGTCAACTAAACACTGTGAAAAAAAAACCTCACTTTTTTGAAAGTACAATGAATGCTATTAAAAAATTGAGATACTTTGTTTTTTACTTGGGTTGTTTTTACCAAAACTTAATACCCATGAGATTTTCGCTGGTCTTTTAATGCTTCCTGTGTTGTACTAAACTTGTATGCTCCTGTTTTTGCCCTATCAACTTCTTTTTTTAAACAACACAAATTTATTTATTTATTTATTCATTTATTCATTCATTCATTCATTCATTTATTTTTACATCTTTATTGGAGTATAATTGCATTACAATGTTGTGTTAGTTTCTGCTGTACATCAAAGTGACTCAGCTATATGTATACATATATCCCCATATCCCCTCCCTCTTGTGCCTCCCTCCCACCCCCCATCCCACCCCTCTAAGGTCGTCACAAAGCACCGAGCTGATCTCCCTGTGCTATGCAGCAGCTTCCCACTAGCTATTTTACATTTGGTAGTGTATATATGTCAATGCTATTTTCTCGCCTCGTCCCAGCCTCCCCTTCCCCTCCTGTGTCCTCAAGTCCGCTCTCTACGTCTGCATCTCTGTTCCTGCCCTGCCACTAGGTTCATCAGTACCATTTTTCTAGATTCCATATATAGGCATAAACAACACAAATTTATTATCTTGCAGTTCTGCAGGTCGCAGGTCGAATATGGGTCTCACTGGGCTAACACCGAAGTGTCAACAGGGCTTCACTCTTTTCTAGCCGCTCTAGGGGAGAACACTTTTCCTTGCTTATTTAGATTGTTGGCAGAATTCAGCTTCTAGCAGTCATGGACTGAAGCCATCTCCATGTCCTAGCTGGTTGTCAGCTGAGAGCATTCCCAGCTTCTAGAGGCTGCCCACGCACCCCTTCCATTTTCAAAGCCAGCAATTTTTCTGCCATTTAAATTTTATTTTGAAATTGTAATGATTAAGTTCTATATACGTTTCCTTATTTAGTGTGTCCTTCTTGGCCCATCTGAGATGGGAAGTAGGACGGGATTTGATCAATAAATGGATTCATGGAAAACCACCATGAATTCTGTGCTTCAGATTTCACAGCTTTGCGCTAAACATTTCTTGAATTTGGAGGAGCTGCTAAGCCTCTCAGTTTTCTCATCTTCAGGAGGGAATGGAATTAGATGATTTATAAGGTCTTTCCTAACTCAAGACCCTTATATTTAGAAATGCAGTTCCTTCCACGAAGTCTTTCGCGATCTCCAGTGATGTCTCCAGCTTTCAAAACTCATGGTATTTGTGGGCTTTTCTTTTTTGCCTCACATAATCTTTCAGTTTTATAACAGTCATAGCACATAACATAGTGCTTTTGTCCTCCAGCTTTTTATTTAAAAATTTTTTAAACTGGCAGGAATTTGGAATTTGAAAGACAAGTACAATGAACTCCCATCTATCTCTAAACTGTATATATAACATATGAAAATAAGTTGAAGGCATCATGATACTCAGCATTTCCTAAGAATAAGTACGTTCTTCTACCAGCATCACATCTAAGAAAACAATGCTTTAATAATATCTAACTTATATAGCTCATATTAGAATTTCCCCAATTGTACAGAACATAACTTTTACAGCTGTTTTCATTTTTCGATTCAGGATATGATCAAGGATCATACATTATGTTTTCTCGCTATGAGATTTAATCTAGGACATTACCTTGTTTGGTTTTTTTATGACATTGCTATTTTTGAAGAATATAGACTATGTAGCTGTCATTTGGAATGTCTCACATTCTGAGTTTGTCTTGTGATGTTCTTTGATTAGATTTAGATTAAACGTTTCTGGCAAGGCGGAATCACAGTTGATATGCACTTACTGCATTACACAGGAGGGTCAGCGAGTCCCTTTGTCTTACTATCAGTGGTGCAAAGTATGATCACTTAGCTAAGGGCAGACTGCCAGATGGCTCCATTTTGAAGGTATATTTTCCTCTTTGAAGTTGGTACTTAACAGACCATGTGAATATACTGTTCCCCATCAACCTTTAAGCAATATTTTTATCATCCATTAATGATTTTTGCCTAAATTAGTTATTACATTGGGGAAGGCAAAATGGTTTGTTTTAAAAAATTCTTTCATTCCTTTGTAGTTATGAGCTGTCATTCCTCTATCAGGAGAGTTTTTCCTCTCCCACTCCTTTTTTTTCCCCTTCTCACTCTACTTCTTTTGAGAACCACCAAGGACTCCATTTTTTATTCAACATGTTTTAATCCTTTACTGTTTTCAGTTTTTCTGATGCTCGGATTATCCCAGATTGAGCCATTGAAAGCCTCTTCAAATCAGGACACAACTTCTCTAGTCTTGAGTACCTCCTTGCCTTGTGGTGTAAGACGTTTCAGACTCACCTTATATTTTTCTCTGCCCTAGGCCTGGAACCAGCCACTTTTCCAAAAGAGTCTTGGTTTCTTTCAGTGTGAAATGAGATTTCAGTTAACACAGTCTGTGCTCTAGGAATGCTCCTTGCCAGTGGGATAATCATTGTTTCTAGGCTTTTCCAGTGCAGAGAGCCAGGGATTTCTTTTTAAGAGGAATTATATAATGAGTTATAATAATATATCCAATTCAAGTTTAGGATTACACAGTTTCTACTAACTGCTTCTGTCTTACATTTTTACTTCTTTTCTTCCGTGCCAAGAATCCTGGTTCTCAGTGACACTAGGGATGAAAGGATTAGCACATCACATAATTACTCATCTGCTTTATCATGTATTACATGCATCATAATCTCAGAATAACACTGTTGTCTACAATATGATTACTGAAAATAGATACAAATTTTTTTGTGTAGTTATTTGCATCCTTAGGGTATATCTCTCTAGAGGTGTACAATCACAATTTATATTTAAAGTCACTTGGATGTTAGCCAAAAAAGAATGAAATATTGCCCTTTGCGACAACATAGATGGACCTAGAGGGTATTGTGCTAAGTGAGATATGTCAGACAGAGAAAGACAAATATTATATGATTTCACTTATATGTGGAATCTAAGAAACAAAACAAATGAACAAACATAACAAAACAGAAGCAAATTCATAGATAGACAACAAATAGGTGGCTGCCAGAGGGGAGGGGGTTATAAGGATGAGTGAAATAGATGAGGGAAATTAAGAGGTACAAACTTCCAGTTATAAAATAAATAAATCACATGAATGTAATGTACAGCATAGGGAATATAGTTAATAATAGTTTAAACTGTATGCTGACAGATGGTAACTAAACTTATTGTGTGATCATTTTGTAATGAATAGAAATATTGAATCACTGCATTGTGAATCACTGCTGTAGGTCAATTATACTTCCAAAACCAACCAACCAACCAAAAAAACTAATAGAAAAAGAGATAAGATTTGTGGTTACCAGAGGTGAGGGATGGGGGCAGGGGAAATTGGATGAATGCAGTCAAAAGGTACAAACTTCCAGTTATAAGATAAGTAAGTACTAAGATATAATGTACAGTATGATAAGTATAATTAACACTGCTGTATGTTATGTATGAAAGTTGTTAAGAGTGTAAATCCTGAGTTCTCATCATAAGGAAAACAAATTTTTTTTCTTCTATTTTTTATCTTATGTGAGGTGATGGGTGTTCACTAAGCTTATCGTGGTTATCATTTCATGATGTACGTAAGTCACATCACTATGCTGTACACCTTAAACTTATACAGTGCTGTATGTCAATTATATCTCAATGAAACTGGAAGAAAAAGTCACTTGGAAAAGTTATTTTCTGTGTGAATGTAGCACCAATTGGATATAATTTTAATTTCATGTGTTAAAGATTGTTCTCATTTAATTTAAAAATGAATACAATTCAAAATGAACATTTCAGTATTTATTCTTGCTTTTGTTTAATATATATGCTTATTTTATATATATATGTAATTTTTTATAGGGAACATCTTAGTTCATAGTAACAGTAATATGTTAACTTATTTACAGTGTCCTAAAACGCATGTAAAATAGTTTCAGAGTTTCAATACAATATCACTACTAACAATGCAATACCAAGTAAAGTTAAAAAAATTTTTTTTTGTCATTAGAATATATCCCATTAAGGATGTACAGTAATGGCTTCAAATGTTACTTGAATTAATTCTTTTTTCTGTTTGATTTTTATAACTTGATACATTTAGGTTCATCTGTTTGTATTTGTGTTCAACTTAATGTTTTTTTTTTACAGCCATTTCATTTAATTTTTGATTATGTAAAAACATTTGTATGGTTCAAAGGTTGAAACTATATAAGATGGTATGTTCACTAAAGTGTCACTCCTTCCTTATTTCTTCTGTTCCACCCCCCACCCATCCTCTATAGGGAAACATTTTCTTTTTTTGGCTTACACTTCTTTTCCTCATTTCGAAAAAACATATATTTCCCTTTCTTAATCAACGGGTAATATATAATAGACTTTTTAAACTTTGTTGTGTTTACTTAACAATATATCCTGAAAATGACCCCATATTGATTCATAGAGATCTCTCTTATTCTTTTCTTTTTTATGTCTATACAGTATTCCATACTACAATCTATTCAAGCAGTCTCCTATAAATAAGCATTGCCTTGTTTCCAATATTTTCCTGTTATAAATAATCTTGTAATTCATGACTTTATGCATATGTTGTTATATATATATATATATATATAGATAGATAGATATGCCACAATTTGGTTCTTTATTTAAAAAATATTTATATGCTAATTATTTTATTGAGTTGCATTGAACTTTTGGGGAATGGGGCAATGGCATACACTTAGCAGAGCCTGCGAATCTATTTATAAGATGCTGCAGTTGAACCAGTTCTTGGCTTACTTTATGACAAACATTTAGATACTGGAGTTGCTTCATCTTTGCCACATATATTGAGCTCTCAGTATGTCTAATGCAATGTGCTTCCTCAGAGATGAAGACAAAGTCCTTACCTTTCAGGAACTGACAGTCTATCCCCAAGTTTGTAACCTGGCTCAAATTTGAATCACCTGGAGAGCTTTTAAAATGTACTGATCCACGTTGCCCCTTCTAGACCTCTTAAATCAGATTCTCTGTGTTTAGGCCCCCATCTTTTTTTTTGTTTTAACTATCAGTGTGATTCTAGTTGCAGTCAAGGTTGAGGACCACTGATCTGTAGGTAGATGTGACCATACATGGTAGGTGTCACAAAGTGTGAAGGGTGTGAAGGAGATGGAAAGAGTCTCTTGGGCTGGGAATATTTGGACTCATGGAACATACAGGATTTGAAATAGTAAAATAAGAGGATAAATGTGACTTTGAGAGGAGGAAGACATAGAAGTTGGCAAGAGCAACTGAGTTGTGACTAATGCATGGGAAGGAGTATGTGGTGAAAATGAAGACAGTAGGAACTTTGAGGCCTACTGTGGTGTACTTAGAATAATAGAAAATTCAGGTCAGATGATGGGTTAGGGAAGGAAAAGGGCAGCAGAAAACGTGTTTGGAGTTTCAGAAATAGAAAGCAATGATCTGACAAGATGATGTGTCCCAATCTCCCTACTAAATTTTTTGATATACAAATGAGAAAGCAGACTAATATTCAATAGAAGACATTCTGCAAACCACACAGTTTCGAGCACCAGTGGTGCTACCCACCTCTGATCCAGACTTTCCTCCTCCCCGTGTGGTCTCCTGAGCACGAGCCAGGCTTCTCCAGACCCCCTCGTCCCCAGGCTCTTGCCCACCTCCCTTAGGGTCCTTGGTGACCTCACACTCCCTCTCCTGGGCAGAGTAAGGAGTTGGTTCTACTGTTTTCCCAATGGACCCATATGGTGTAAACTTTATGGCTGCTCCCCTGACGACCCATTTTGTAAGTCATTAAACAAACCAAACTGCACTGAATATTGACTTTTTTCTTTTTTGTTTTCTTAACAACTTTCTTACTGACAGAGGAGTGGGGAGACAAAAAATTATGGAGAAAAAGAAGTGAATATTTCAAAATTATCTTTTTCTAATCAAAACAAGGATAATTTTCTTTACTTGCTCAAAGGTCACACTAAACATGTGATACCTGGTTTTCTGATTCCAAATCTCCTAATCCCTTGGTGACTCATGTGACTAAATTAAGATGTTAAAACATGATAGATTATTAAAAAAGAGCAAATAACTACTAATTTTTTTGCCTTTCAATTTTTGTATTAGAGCGTATTTGACCAAAATAGAACAGAGCCGTTTATATATTTCAAAATATAGATATTACTGTGTTACGAGGTTCGGGAGTCTACTTTTCGGTCGAATGATCTATCTGTCTGGCAAAGAATGTCTTATTTTAATTTGGCATTTGGAGTGTCAGGCTGGTGCCAGGGCTGCCTCACGCCAGAGGGTCAGGGAAAATCACGCTGTAAGTAGGAGGGTGGCCACCAGGTGGCAGTCAAGCACTACCCGTCAGCGTCTGAGTTCAGGTTAGTGTGTATGATGGCGAAACAACTAATTTTGTTGAAAAACAAATGTGTTTAATTTTAAGAGCTTTCTCTCTCATATGTAGATAAAGTCTAATATGGACCGCAGACCCCATTATTAAAATCCATCTAAACCAAGATAAAGTTTTATTACTTATCTGCCATAAATATAGTTTCGTTTCTCTCGCATACTGGAAAACAAAAAGGGAGATGATTGAGTACTTATGTATTATTGACCATATACTTGAAAATATATGTCAATAAATAGTGCCTAACAGTCTTCTGTCAGAAAAATGTCCAGAACTTCTGTGCAAAAGGGAACTGCAGTAGGGTTCCTGAGCTGTCACGATGTACCTCTACCTGACATTTCTCTGGAGAGACCTCTTCACCTCAGAGGGTGTCCAACTTTGCAAGCTCCCTCCACAAGTATGGAAAATGATGAACATGAGACTGTCTTACTTTTATAAAAAGATCATATTATTATTCTCAAAGTTAACTTTTTGTAAATACTTTAACAAAGTATTTATTTATAAAGCATTTGAACATTTTGAAGAAAAATTTGGAGTTTCTATATGTAATTATAACCTTTTAGACCTATGCTAAATTAATACCATCACAGAAAAAGCATAAAATTAAAATTATATCATCCTGATTGGTATAAATTAGTGTATCTCATTGTTACTGTTCCTTTCTCTTTTAGAGACTGCATGATTTGTACTCAGTTAATAATATCTTTTTGTTTTATAATTTTATTATGGAAATTTTTAAAAATATACGAAAGAAGAGAGACTAATATAATGAGCCCGTTTATATTCATCTTCCAACTTCAATAATTACTAACATTCTGCATTATTGTTTCATCTATACCCTCCGACCTTTATTTTTCCAAGTATCTGAAGCATTTTAAAGCAAACCCAAGAGGTCATATCATTTCTCCTGTGAACACTTGTTTGTATCACCAATAAGTGAAAACTTAAAAGAAAGACACCAACCACATAACCGCAATACTGCTATCCCATTACTGGAGCTCTTGATATGTAGCTTTGTTTCAAAGCTCAGTCAGGCAGTACAACATCCTCAGTGAAATAATATTTAAGTCTTGAGAGCTTAAAATGGGGGTATGCTGTAGGATGTTGAATAAATACTAATTTTAAAAAATAGGCAGAAAAAATAGGCAGAACTATTTTTAAGATGAAATATATTTATAGAGAGTATATTTTATTATTTAATTAAACTATAAAATCTCATATGTGAGTCATTGCACAAAGGGAAAGCATGTACATATCTGGAGACAGGCAAAGTTTTTTTATTTACATGTGTATATAAAATTTTGTACACGTTTACAAGTTAGATAAGTGTGTTCCAATGTGCATAGTTATGTTTTATTACCACAGTCTGGATGAAAGTTATACGAGTAAGACTACATTGGCTAAACTATGTCTGCCGTGAGGCATGAGACTTTCTGATGCACAGCTCTGTTTATTCTGGCTTCCCTTCTTTTTCAGACTTCATGTGACGTAATGTTCCCTATAAAAATCTGACATCAGTAAGCGTAGGAGCGGACTCGTTACATTTTCTGAAGGTAATCAGTGTTTTTAGGTTTTAGAATTCTCCTCCATGCCTGGCCATATTGACATTAGCTTCAGCTGAAGCAGGTGTGACCACAGAGTTCGTTTACCTCAAATAACTAAAGCTTAAGAACATGCCGCAGAGTTCAGCTAAGACTAGGAGAGGCATGCAATTGCATAGATGAATGTAAGTGATATTGCATATCTTTTTAGGAATGCAATGTTTAGATTATATCTAGTGGCGGTTAAGAGTAAACGGACAGCTTTTTTTCCTCTAAGATCTTGTATTGATAATACTTCCACGCTATTTCAATATTATATTAACCCGGTGTATTGCCTGTGTATGACAATTTTGCAGGGTTTTTCCTAGCACACTGTTAACTTAAAATCCAAAAGAATGCACAGATTAAATTGCAAATAGAAATCTAAAGTAACTGTTATTTCCTCAGATTTTTTTTTCAGTTGCTATTTGCTTTTTTTTTTTGAAGTTTTGAATTTTATTTTATTTATTTTTTTATACAGCAGGTTCTTATTTGTTATCCATTTTATACATATTAGTGTATATATGTCAATCCCAATCTCCCAATTCATCCCACCACCACCACCCACCCTGCCACTTTCCCCCTTGGTGTCCATATGTTTGTTCTCTACATCTGTGTCTCTATTTCTGCCCTGCAAAGCGGTTCATCTGTAACATTTTTCTAGGTTCCACATATATGCGTTAATATACGATATTTGTTTTTCTCTTTCTGACTTACTTCACTCTGTATGACACTTTGTAGATCCATCCACGGCTCTATAAGTGACACAATTTCATTTCTTTCTATGGCTGAGTAATATTCCATTGTATATATGTACCACATCTTCTTTATCCATTCATCTGTCAATGGGCATTTAGGTTTTTCCATAACCTGGCTATTGTAAATAGTGCTGCAATAAACATTGGGGTGCATGTGTCTTTCTGAATTATGGTTCTCTCTGGGTATATGCCCAGTAGTGGGATTGCTGGGTCATATGGTAATTCTATTTTTAGTTTTTTAAGGAACATCCATACTGTTCTCCACAGTGGCTGTATCAATGTACATCCCCACCAACAGTGCAAGAGGGTTCCCTTTTCTCCACACCCTCTCCAGCATTTGTTGTTTGTAGATTTTCTGATGATGCCCATTCTAACTGGTGTGAGGTGATACCTCATTGTAGTTTTGATTTGCATTTCTCTAATAATTAGTGATATTGAGCAGGTTTTCATGTGCTTCTTGGCCATCTGTATGTCTTCTTTGGAGAAATGTCTATTTAGGTCTTCTGCCCATTTTTGGATTGGGTTGTTTGTTTTTTTAATATTGAGCTGAATGAACTGTTTATATATTTTGGAGATTAATCCTTTGTCCGTTGATTTGTTTGCAAACATTTTCTCCCATTCGGAGGGTTGTCTTTTCGTCTTGTTTGTACTTTCCTTTGCTGTGCAAAAGCTTTTAAGTTTCATTAGGTCCCGTTTGTTTATTTTTGTTTTTATTTCCATTACTCTAGGAGATGGGTCAAAAAAGATCTTGCTGTGATTTATGTCAAAGAGTGTTCTTCCTATGTTTTCCTCTAAGAGTTTGATAGTGCCTGGCCTTATACTTAGGTCTTTAATCCATTTGGAGTTTATTTTTGTGTATGGTGTTAGGGAGTGTTCTAATTTCATTCTTTTACATGTAGCTGTCCAGTTTTCCCAGCACCACTTATTGAACAGACTGTCTTTTCTCCACTGTATATCCTTGCCTCCTTTGTCATAGATTAGTTGACCATAGGTGTGTGGGTTTATCTCTGGGCTTTCTATCCTGTTCCATTGTCTATATTTCTGTTTTTGTGCCAGTACCATATTGTCTTCATTACTGTAGATTTGTAGTATAGTCTGAAGTCAGGGAGCCTGATTCCTCCAGCTCTGTTTTTTTCCCTCAATACCGCTTTGGCTAACCAGGGTCTTTGTGTCTCCATACAAATTTTAAGAATTTTTTGTTCTAGTTCTGAAAATAATGCCATTGGTAATTTGATAGGGATTGCATTGAATCTGTAGATTGCTTTGGGTAGTATAGTCATTTTCACAGTATTGATTCTTCCAATCCAAGAACATGGTATATCTCTCCATCTGTTTGTATCATCTTTAATTTCTTTCATCAGTGTCTTACACTTTTCTGCATACAGGTCTTTTGTCTCCTTAGGTAGGTTTATTCCTAGGTATTTTATTCTTTTTGTTGCAATGGTAAATGGGAGTATTTCCTTAATTTCTCTTTCAGATTTTTCATCATTACTGTATAGGGATGCAAGAGATTTCTGTGCATTAATTTTGTATCCTGCTACTTTACAAAATTAATTGATTAGCTCTAGTTGTTTTCTGGTGGCATCTTTAGGATTCTCTATGTATAGTATCATGTCATCTGCAAAGAGTGACAGTTTTACTTCTTCTTTTCCAATTTGTATTCCTTTTATTTCTTTTTCTTCTCTGATTGCCGTGGCTAAAACTTCCAAAACTGTGTTGAATAATAGTGGTGAGAGTGGGCAACCTTGTTTTCTTGCTGATCTTAGAGGAAATGGTTACAGTTTTTCACCATTGAGAATGATGTTGACTGTGGGTCATATATGGCCTTTATCATGTTGAGTTAAGTTCCCTCTATGGCTACTTTCTGGAGAGTTTTTATCATAAATGGGTGTTGAATTTTGTCAAAAGCTTTTCCTGCATCTATTGAGATGATCATATGGTTTTTCTTCTTCAGTTTCTTAACATGGTGTATCACATTGATTGATTTGCGTATATTGAAGAATCTTTGCATTCCTGGGATAAACCCCACTTGATCATGGTGAATGATCCTTTTAATGTGTGGTTGGATTCTGTTTGCTAGTATTTTGTTGAGGATTTTTGCATCTATATTCATCAGTGATATTGGTCTGTAATTTTCTTTTTTTGTAGTATCTTTGTCTGGTTTTGGCATCAGGGTGCTGGTGGCCTCATAGAATGAGTTTGGGAGTGTTCCTTCCTCTGCAATTTTTGGAAGAGTTTGAGAAGGATGGTTGTTAGCTCTTCTCTAAATGTTTGACAGAATTCACCTGTGAAGCCATCTGGTCCTGGACTTCTGTTTGTTGGAAGATTTTTAATCACAGTTTCAATTTCATTACTTGTGACTGGTCTGTTCATGTTTTCTATTTCTTCCTGGTTCAGTCTTGGAAGGTTATACCTTTCTACGAATTTGTCCATTTCTTCCAGGTTGTCCATTTTATTGGCATAGAGTTGCTTGTAGTAGTCTCTTAGGATGCTTTGTATTTCTGTGGTGTCTGCTGTAACTTCTCCTTTTTCATGTCTAATTATATTGATTTGAGTCCTCTCCCTCTTTTTCTTGATGTGTCTGGCTAATGGTTTATCAATTTTGTTTATCTTCTCAAAGAACCAGCTTTTACTTCTATTGATCTTTGCTATTGTTTTTTTTTGTTTGTATTTCATTTATTTCTGCTCTGATATTTATGATTTCTTTCCTTCTACTAACTTTGGGTTTTGTTTGTTCTTCTTTCTCTAGTTCCTCTAGGCGTAAGGTTAGATTGTTCATTTGAGATTTTTCTTGTTTCTTGAGGTAGGATTGTATTGCTATAAACTTCCCTCTTACAACTTCTTTTGTTGCATCCCATATGTTTTGGATCATCGTGTGCTCATTGTCATTTGTCTTTAGGTATTTTTTGATTTCCTCTTTGATTTCTTCAGTGATCTCTTGGTTATCTAGTAACGTATTGTTTAGCCTCCATGTGTTTGTGTTTTTTACAGCTTTTTCCCTGTAATTTATTTCTAATCTCATAGCGTTGTGGTAGGAAAAGATGCTTGATATGATTTCAATTTTCTTAAATTTACTGAGGCTTGATTTGTTACCCATGATGTGATCTTTCCTGGAGAGTGTTCCATGTGCACTTGAGAAAAAAGTGTAATCTGCTGGTTTTGGATGGAATGTCCTATAAATACCAATGAAATCTATGTGTTGTATTGTGTCATTTAAAGCTTGTGTTTCCTTATTAATTTTCTGTCTATATGATCTGTCCATTAGTGTAAGTGAGGTGTTAAAGTCCCCCAGTGTTATTGTGTTACTGTTGATTTCCTCTTTTAGAGCTGTTAGCATTTGCCTTATGTATTCAGGTGCTCCTATGTTGGGTGCATATATATTTATAATTGTTATATCTTCTTGGATTGATCCCTTGATCATTATGTATTGTCCTTCCTTGTCTCTTGTAACAGTCTTTATTTCAAAGTCTATTTTATCTGATATGAGTGTTGTTATTCCAGCTTTCTTTTGATTTCCATTTGCATGGAATATCTTTTTCCATCCCTTCACTTTCAGTCTGTATGTGTGTCCCTAGGTCTGAATTGGGTCTCTTGTAGAGAGCATATATATGGGTCTTGTTTTTGTATCTGTTTAGCAAGCCTGTGTCTTTTGGTTGGAGCATTTAATCCATTCATGTTTAAGGTAATTATCAATATGTATGTCCCTATTACCATTTTCTTAATTGTTTTGGGTTTGTTTTTGTAGATCCTTTTCTTCTCTTGTGTTTCCCACTTAGAGAATTTCCTTTAGCATTTGTTGTAGAGCTTTTTGGTGATGGTGAATTCTCTTAGCTTTTGCTTGTCTGTAAAGCTTTTGATTTCTCCCTCGAATCTGAATGTGATCCTTGCCGGGTGGAATAATCTTAGTTGTAGGTTCTTCCCTTTCATCACTTTAAATATATCATGCCACTCCTTTCTTGCTTTTAGAGCTTCTGTTGAGAAATCAGCTGTTAACCTTATGGGAGTTCCCTTGTATGTTATTTGTTGCTTTTCCCTTGCTGCTTTCAATAATTTTTCTTTGTCTTTAATTTTTGCCAAATTGATTACTATGTGTCTTGGCGTGTTTCTCCTTGGGTTTATCCTGTATAGGACTCTCTGGACTCGCTTCCTGGACTTGGGTGGCTATTTCTTTTCCCATGTTAGGGAAGTTTTTGACTATAATCTCTTCAAATATTTTTTCGAGTCCTTTCTCTCTCTCTTCTTCTTCTGGGACCCCTATAATGTGAATGCTGTTGCGTTTAATGTTTTCCCAGAGGTCTCTTAAGCTGTCTTCATTTCTTTTCATTCTTTTTTCTTTATTCTGTTCCACAGCAGTGAATTCCACCATTCTGTCTTCCAGGTCACTTATCCGTTCTTCTGCCTCTGTTTTTCTGCTATTGAGTCCTTGTAGTGTATTTTTCATTTCAGTTATTGTATTATTCATCTCTGTTTGTTTGTTCTTTAATTCTTCTAGGTCTTTGTTAAACATGTCTTGCATCTTCTCGATCTTCGCCTCCATTCTTTTTCCGAGGTTCTGGATCATCTTCACTATCATTATTCTGAATTCTTTTTCTGGAAGGTTACTATCTCCACTTTATTTAATTGTTTTTCTGGGGTTTTATCCTGTTCCTTCATCTGGTACATAGCCCTCTGCCTTTTCATTTTGTCTATCTTTCTGTGAATGTAGTTTTCCTTCCACAGGCTTCAGGATTATAGTTCTTCTTGCTTCTGCTGTCTGCCCTCTGGTGGATGAGGCTATCTAAGAGACTTGTGCAAGTTTCCCAATGGGAGGGACTGGTGGTGGGTAGAGCTTGGTGTTGCTGTCATGGGCAGAGCTCAGTAAAACTTTAATCCACTTGTCTGCTGAGGAGTGGGGCTGGGTTCCCTCCCTGTTGGTTGTTTTGCCTGAGGCGACCCAACACTGGAGCCTATCGGGGCTCTTTGGTAGGGCTAATGGTGGACTCTGGGAGGGCTCACACCAAGGAGTACTTCCCAGAATTTCTGCTGCCAGTGTCCTTGTCCCCACGGTGAGACACAGCCACCCCCCACCTCTGCAGGATACCCTCCAACACTAGCAGGTAGGTCTAGTTCAGTCTCCTATGGGGTCACTGCTCCTTCCCCTGGGTCCCGATGTGTGCCCTCCAAGAGTGGAGTCTCTGTTTCCCCCAGTCCTGTCGAAGTACTGCAATCAAATCCCCCTAGCCTTCAAAGTCTGAATCTCTAGGAATTCCTCCTCCCATTGCCAGACCCCCAGGTTGAGGAGCCTGACGTGGGGCTCAGAACCTTCACTTCAGTGGGTGGACTTCTGTGGTGTAATTGTTCTCCAATTTGTGAGTCACCCACCCAGCAGTTATGGGATTTGATTTTATTGTGATTGCCCCTCCTACCATCTCAGTGTGGCGTCTCCTTTGGCTTTGGATGCTGGGTATATTTTTTGGTGAGTTCCAGTGTGTTCCTGTCGATGATTGTTCAACACTTAGTTGTGATTCCAGTGGTCTCGCAGGAGGGAGTGAGAGCACATCCTTCTACTCTGCCATCTTGAACCAAATCCTCCCTCCCCAGATTTTGAAAAAAATATTTATTTATTTATTTGGTTGCACTGGGTCTTAGTTGCAGCATGCAAACCCTTAGTTGTGGCATGCATGTGAGATCTAATTCCCTGACCAGGGATTGAACCCAGGCCCCCCGCATTGGGAGCACAGAGTCTTACCCACCGCACCACCAGGGAAGTCCCTATTTCCTAAGATTTTGACTGTCCTCTGTGTATGCCTGCTTTATATGGACTTAGTCTTAGGAGTACTTGCCTTAGGAAAAGTGTAGGAAAGGTAACTTTGTCTCATCAGGTATCTCTAAATTTTTTTTGTTGACTAACTTCTGAAATTCTAAAACCAATGTTCTATTAATTCTATAGTAGATAGATTGAATTCTTTGTTCAAATACAACAATTCCTGAGCCCTAAGCCTTATGAATTATAACACCTCGATGTGTATTCACCCACTCTCCTTTTCTCTGTGCAAGTCTTGATAGGGGAGTGAGCACACCGAGGTTGCTATCAGAAAGAATACATGCAGGCCTTCTTAAGAAGCAGGTTTATTCAACAGAATTAGCTCTAGTCAGGATTTGACTAACCAAAAAATGTGCTAAGTAAATTTGTGTTAGCAAGTAACCTAAAACTGCCTGTTTTTTTTCTATAAGGCTAAAAATATCTGTTTAACAAAATGTTATCGGAAGTGTTTTATTTAAAACAAATATTATAGGCTAATGTAGAGTCTATTTTGTCTAATTTCCCTGAAATGTATTCTCTAATCATAAAACTGCCAACATCATCATCTACTGAATGTTATATCAATAGATAATTGGAAAACTTTCACTTCTAGTGGAGTTTAGTATCAATATTAGAATGTGTAAAAACTTCTGAGTGAGATTGTCCTGGGTTCTAATTTTAGTTCTGACACTGACCTTGGTCTATTACTTACCCTCTCAGAAATTCGATTTCTTCATCCATAAAAATAGCATAATCCTGTCTAATAATAATAGCTGTGTTGGAGAATTGTTTTGGCTCAGACGGTGAATATGAAGTAGCTGGCTGTCTTAATTTGGGTTCTCCCAGAAACGGGAATTCTAAGGCAAGAATTCCAGTGAAATAGTTTACTCGGGAAGTTCAGAGAATATGGTAGGGAAGTGGGGGAAGAATCAAATGACAAGGTGTCAACTGGCAAAGAGTACGTGGGTCAGCCAGCTACCACAAAGGACACCTAGAGCTTAATTCTGTAGGGAAAAATGATGCAAAGCACACACCTTAGAAATTTCCACCTGAGGGGTGAGGGAGTTGGGATATTAATACACCAACTTCTGGGAGGTCAGTGGTTGAGCGCTTCTCTCTGGGGTATTAATTCCTTAGCGCTATACTCTGCTCCTGAACAACAACCCTGAGGGATGCATACACCATGCCAGTGGTTGGAATCTCACCAGAGCATACTGAAAATTCCTCAGGAATGTGGGGTGGGCACTGATACAGCTTCTTCACTAGTACAATGTTTTCCCAGGCTTCAATAAAAGATAGGTATGAAAATAAAAAATAAAACGGACCTCTTACTAGAAGATATTGTTATTGAATACTATACCCTTCCCTTTATAACATACTCTCTTTTCTGAATTAGTCAGCTTAAGGCTAAGCTGCTGTACGAAAAAAAAAAAGATCCCAAACACAGTGGTTTGAAGAATGGAGATGTTTCCTTCTTATGTATTAGTCCAGGGTTCTGTGGGACAGATTCGTGGGCCTCCCATTCGGGGAAGCACGTTCCTTTTATCTTGCTGCTCCATAGTAGGAGCTGGAGGAGACATGAGGGTAATGTCTTTGTTTACATGGTCAAAGCAGAAAGTGCCATTTCTAGCTTCCAGCCAGTGGGAAGGGGAAAAGAGAGGGGAGGAGCGTTTGCCCATTGTCTTAGGCCCAGCCAGCCCCAGAAGTAGCATCCACATCCCTGCTCCCATGAAGGGAGCTTGGTCACGAGGCCGTGCCTATGGCAGGGGAGCCTGGGAACGCCGGCCAGCTGGGTGAGCAGCGTCCAGCTCCAGGTTGGTTACTATGGGAAAAGGGAGAAGGGGTTTCTGTGCACAAGCGACACTCTTTGCCACCTCTCAGTAGCATAGCATCTATTTTAGGCTTGACTAAGCTTCTTGTAAATCTCAATAGCCACAGAAAGAGCACAGGATAGGAGCCTATCAACCGATCTGGTGGCGTCTTTCACTGAAACTGAGTCACAGAGCTATTCACATAGTAATGACGGGCTTGGACTTCACCGCATCTTTTCTTTTCACCACATCTTCTTCACCTAGCCATACACTTACCTAGAACTTTTCCTGCTCTCACCCATAATTTTGCACATTTGTATATTTCCAGTGTCTTGATTTGAGTTGAGGCTTACCTAATTGATCTGAGCAGAGGGATGTGCAATCAGCACGACTGACATCCCAGCATCAGTTCTGAATAAATTCCTAGAGCAGGGGTGGGGGAAACCATCTTTCACCATCCAATCACCATGCAGCTTTCTGGTGTGCATGTGACCTGTGGCAAGTTTCTTCAGCTACTGCTTGCCTGGCGCTCCATTGGAGATGGAGAGAGGAGGAACATGGAGCATGGGGGCGGGAGGGGAGGTTGCATTAGGGGCACCGTGGAAAAAGCAGGTTCTTGACCCTTGGCCTCTGGGTGGGACTGTTGGGGGGTCAAAGGGGTGGGGTCTTAGCTTGCTGGAAAGGACTTCTGTGACTCTTTATCTGGTATGAGGTGTGGAAGGGGACAGCTGGAGGGGGCTTCTTAAGTTATAGGTCGGTCCCCACAAACATGGGCCAGTGAATGACCCCCCTCCTTGCTGTTCTTACTGTTACCAGGCTCTTTTTCCCCCAGGAATATCTTGCACAAGTACCACCTTGGGACTGTGGAGCAATTTTTAGTCAAGTGACTGATGAAACTCTGACTTAGGCCCTGTAGTTTAGGGGAATTGATGCATGATGTAAGAAAGTGTGAGATTTTTGAAATTTGACTGTATAAAACTTGAGGATCTCATAGATATATTTCAATCACCTGCATAATTTCTATCCTTATAATCATGAATATTTGAGAATTGGCTAATCTTTATGTTATGTATGCAGTGTACTCTTTGTCTAATGATTATCTATCTGCATCTCTGATTAACCAGACCCTTTCCAAAAAAGTTTCTCTTCCTCACACGCTCGCATTAAAGAGGAATGTTTATGATTCTTTGACCTAATTCTGTGTTGTGTTGATTTAATTACAACTGTGTGCATTCTAGTTATGCTATCTATCACATCAGCTAGATGAAATATCTTGAAGGGAGGGACAAACTTAAAACTTTTTGTTCCTAGGAACAAGTCCTTTTTTTTTCTTATAACACCTTTATTGGAGTATAATTGCTTTACAATGTTGTGTTAGTTTCTGCTGTATAACAAAATGAATCAGCTATACATATGGATATATCCCCATATCTCCTCCCTCTTGCGTCTCCCTCCCACCCTCCCTATCCCATCCCTCTAGGTGGTCACAGAGCACTGAGCTGATCTCCCCCGTGTGATGCAGCTGCTTCCCACTAGCTATCTATTTTACATTTGGTAGTGTATATATGCCAATGCTACTCTCTCACTTCGTCCCAGCTTACCCCTTCCCCTCCCTGTGTCCTCAAGTCCATTCTCTACGTCTGCATCTTTATTCCTGTCCTGCCCCTAGATTCGTCAGAACCTTTTTTTTTTCTAGGTTCCATATATATATGTTAGCATATGGTATTTGTTTTTCTTTTTCTGACTTATTTCACTCTGTATAACAGACTCTAGGTCCATCCACCTCACCGCAAATAACTCAATTTCATTTTTTTTATGGCTGAGTAATATTCCATTGTATAAATGTACCACATCTTCTTTATCCACTCATCTGTCAATGGACCCTTAGGTTGCTTCCACGTCCTGGCTATTGTAAATAGTGCTGCAGTGAACACTGTGGTACATGACTCTTTTTGAATTATGGTTTTCTCAGGGTATATGCCCAGTAGTGGGATTGCTGGGTCGTATGGTAGGTCTATTTTTAGTTTTTTAAGCAACCTCCATACTGTTCTCCATAGTGGCTGTAACAACTTACATTCCCACCAACAGTGCAAGAGGGTTCCCTTTTCTCCACACAGTCTCCAGCATTTATTGTTTGTAGATTTTTTTGATGTTGGCCATTCTGACCCGTGTGAGGTGATACCTCATTGTAGTTTTGATTTGCATTTCTCTAATGATTAGTGATGTTGAGCATCCTTTCATGTGTTTGTTGGCAATCTGTATATCTTCTTTGGAGAAATATCTGTTTAGATCTTCTGCCCATTTTTGGATTGGGTTGGTTTTTTTTGATATTGAGCTGCACGAGCTGCTTGTATATTTTGGAGATTAATCCTTTGTCAGTTGCTTCGTTTGCCCATAGGAACAAGTCTTGCTCCTTGTTGATACTCAATGAGTGTGTGTTGTTAATGTTGTTATAGTTTATAAAGCTGAATGCCTTCTCCTTTACTTCATTTCTTAAGCCCTTTTTCATACATATGCGGCGTCTAAAGGTATTTTACAGAACTACCCAGATTTCCATGCACTTTTCTTTTGTTAAGTCCCATCTGATCCGGATATGCAATATGGAGCCGCATTTCTGGGAATATTCAGTGTGCAACACAAAGTCCTAGGAAGTTCCTTTGGAAATCCAGGGATTTAGGGTTTGGAGGGAGTAGTTTGAGTTGATGAATTAATAGAAACTCTTCTAAATTTGTCCAACTCAACCTTCTACTCCTTTCTAAATAATTTATTGAGGGTATAGGATTCCTCCCACCCCCACCCCCACCCCCAATGAGATATGGCCTCACATACTTTGCTACTCTTTGAAGCCCAGTTGTTCTCCAATAGTTCATTCTTAACATTTCAAACAAGTTTCAGATGTTTTCCTTAGGTTTATTAATCATAGAGGCATTATAAAACCTCTCCAGACAAACTCCACCTGGCCTCTTCTTATTTGGTCCTTCCGTAACTCTGATTACTCAGCATTTGTATACTTTTCTGGTTATGTTTGGAAACTTGCACATTGGTAGAGAGAACTTTTTTTAGTTAGGGTTATCCTAACTCAACTAGAGTAACAATATGCCTGAGATGCAATTGTTGCCACTGCCTGGCACTAAATAGAATACACAGAAAATTGAATCCATTAAAATGTGAAACATCACAAGCTTTGGGGACCTTTCAATAAAACCTGCTCAATTTTGGAAAACCATTTAATGCCACTCTAAAACATTAAAACTTGTAATTTAGGTATGAGATACTTAAATGAGTAAGCCCTAAGTGGAAACCTGATATAAAATAGTTTTTGTTGTTTATCCATTCTAAATGTAATAGTTTGCATCTACCAACCCCAAACTTCCAGTTCGTCCCTCTCCCTTGCCCGCTGCCCCTTGGCAACCATAAATCTGTTCTCTATGACTGTGAGTCTGTGTAGCACAGGGAACTATATCCAGTCTCCTGGGATAAACCATACTGGAAAAGAATATAAAAAAAGAATGTGTATATGTGTATAACTGAGTCACTTTGCTGTACAGCAGAAATTAGCACAACATTGTAAATCAACTATATTTCAATTAAAAAAAAAAAAGAAAGGGACTCTCCTGGTGGCACAGTGGTTAAGAATACGCCTGCCAAAGCAGGGGACACAGATTCAAGCCCTGGTCAGGGAAGATCCCACATACCGCAACTAAGCCCGTGCGCCACAACTACTGAGCCTGTGCTCTAGAGCCCTCGAGCCACAACTACTGAGCCTGCGTGCCACAACTACTGAAGCCTGCATACCTACAGCCCATGCTCTGCAACAAGAGAAGCCATTGCAATGAGAAACCCACACACCCAAACGAAGAGTAGCCCCCTTTTGCTGCAACTAGAGAAAGCCTGCATGCAGCAACAAAGACCCAACGCAGCCAAAAATAAATAAAATAAAAAATAAATAAATTTATAAAAGAAGAAAAAGAAAAAAATATTTTTTGGCTCGTCAAAGATAAAATCACAGAACCATAGACTATTTAGAATAGGATTTAGTTCTAAAATCAGTTGAACCTTGACCTCTGAAGATCTAATGGTTCTGACAGGGTATCTGACAAAGGCATATGTTTATGTGGCTTATTAAGTCTATGTAAAGCATCTTAATTTTGAACGACATTATGTACTTCTCTCACTATGGGCAGAACATGGCTGAGAATGGATACCTTCTGCATGTTAGTTATTTTATCTTGCAAGTATTAAACCAATACATTTTATTTCCACCTCTTCCCTGAAATTGTTTTTCATTCACAGTCTTCTATTTCTAAAGCTGAGTCTTGAGGCTTATGAGAGGCTGGCACTGGACTTCTTTAGTAAGACAATAGGGTTGAGATCAAGGCTTTTTGGAGTTGAGAGTTTTTCCCAGTCTCCTTTAGCTTTGATTTAACTTACCAAAGGGAAAGTCTGGAAAACTTGGGTCACAGAGTTTTCCCATAGTGCAGAGGAGGTAACTCTCCCCTGTGGCATCTGAGCCATATCCCTCCCTGAGCTTTCCTGGAAGAGGAGGAGCTGTGTTAAATAGATGCGTGGGAGGCTCTTTCCATTTATCATCTGAAAGAGATTGCATTTTGGGCTAACATGGGACTCAACCCCATCAGACTGAACTTGGCTGTGCAATGTGGCTAGTGGGACACTCAAAGTTTAGCTTTTCCAAAGACCCCTCCCCCACCCCATGTTGTATAAATAAGTCTAAGGAGTTCTTGAAACTCTGGAAGGGGAATCTGCAAATCAGCTAAGTTGGGAACTGGTGAGCCTGCCCTATGTCCCAGTTTGAGACTGTCTTAGTTTACCCCAGTTGTTCCCGTGTAATTATAATCAACCTTCATTTCACTCTCATGAGTGTCTCAATTTGGTTGATCAGTTTTATTGTCAGCCCAGCCGTGGTGCCTGCTGAGATGGGAGCGGCTCTGAAACAGAGGCAGGAGGAGGACTGTTGGGCCAGATGTAGGAAATGTCATAGACGTGGGGAGCTCTACAGCACTGCTGAGAGCTGAGCTGGAGATCCATCAGCCAGGGAATGCTACCAAGTCAGCTACGAGACCAGATCAAGGATGATTCCAGCAAGGGAGTTGAGTCATGAATGCCGGCGAGGCAAGCAGAAACCAGGTGGACCTGGACATCAGGGGTAAGACTGGAGAACTTGAATGGTTATCTGTCCACACATAAACCATAGCCCTCCCCCATACACCCCAACACACCTTGTAGAGCTGAGGTATGTGTGTGTACGTGCATGTGCACTGGTACACACGGATGGGGTGGAAGGCTAAAAGTCTGCCCTTCTTTCCTAGATAGGTCAGAACATTACCTAAAGGGACTGTTTCAGTTACTGAATGGAGTTAAGTTTTAAATAGTCTTGAAGAAAGTTTAATTCCTTACCCTCTAACCAGCGGATAGAGGCTTGTGAGGAAGCTCAGAACAGTTTCAGTCAAAGTAAAGGTGTTACATTTCCTTTGCATATCTTGAGTTGCAGTATGCCAGTAAATTTGTGACCCCACTAAATGCATATAAGTGCAGTCTAACTACTGATTAAACTAATGACCAGTGGAGTTAGTCTGTTTGGGTCCAAATCCCAGTTCTGCCAATTACAAGCTTTATGATCTTATTCGAGTCACTTAATTTCACTATGTTTTTATTTTTCCAAGTGTAGAATAGGGATAATAATAGTGCCTAACTCTCGGTGGTTTTTGAGAACTAAGTGAGATGTATGTACTGGGTACATAATACATGCTCAGTGAATGTCAGCTATTGTTATTAGTATTCTGGTAGTCACAGTGATCTATTTCGTAAGTTGTATAACTTCTAAGTGCCTACATTTGCATCAATCCTACCTCAACTGATAAGATTCAAACTCCTTAAGGCCTTAGAGGTTTTTTGGTTTTTTTGGGTTTTTTTGCGGTACGTGGGCCTCTCACTGCTGTGGCCTCTCCCGTTGCAGAGCACAGGCTCCGGACGCACAGGCTCAGCGGCCATGGCTCACGGGCCCAGCCGCTCTGCAGCATGTGGGATCTTCCTGGACTGGGGCACAGACCTGTGTCCCCTGCATCCGCAGGCGGACTCTCAACCACTGCGCCAACAGGGAAGCCTGGCCTTAGAGTTTCTTTTATCTGTACACCTTCCAGCATGTGTTCAGTGCTCCATGTACCAGGAGTTATCAATGGATGTCCCTTCAGCTGTTGACCATAGAAGGCTTAGGTGTTCATAACACAGGACAAGTCATTTTTGATTCTCTTTCTCACCTTCGATATCTAATCTTTCAGTAAATACTACATTTTCTGCTTCCAAAGCACCCTTTAATCCATCTACTTCTCTTCATTTCCATCGCAACCTCTCTATTTCAAGCCACTGTGATCTTTCACCCAGATTCCTGCAATAGTCTTCTCATCTGTATCCTCTTTTCCATTTTCAGTTCTCTCAATCTATTTTTTTTTTTTTTTTTACAGTGAATGGAGTATATATAAGTCAGATCACACCATACCCCTGCTTAAAATACTTTAAGGAAGGGATTTCCAACCCCCGGGCCACAGACCGGTAGCAGTCCGCATGGTGTTAAGAACCGGGCCGCACAGCAGGAGGTCAGCAGCGGGCAGGCAAGAGAAGCTTCATCTGCCGCTTCCCATGGCTTCCCATCGCTCCCATTACCGCCTGAACCAACCTCAACCCCTGTGGAAAAATTGTCTTCCATGAAACCGGTCCCTGGTGCCGAAAAGGTGGTTGGGGACCTCTGCTTTAAGGGCTGTCCTTGTCTTAGGATACAATCCAACTTTTCTTTTTTTTACCATAACCTATAAAGCCCTAAGTTAGGACCTATAAATTCAAACTCCCACGGAGGCCAAATCAGCAACATAAATGAATGAAAAAGGCTGGCTTTGGGACAGTGGTGAACTTGAGATCACAGGCCTCGTCTCAAGGGGTGGATCTAGCTGATTGTTGCCATGTAAGAATACAGGCCCACTGCTGACAAATCTTTTGAATTTTCTTGAAAATTCAGAAATTATTGTGTGACATCTCCTTATTTTCAACTTCTGGCAACTAATTTAAAAACACACACATACAGGAATCTAAAAAAACCAAACTCATAAAACAGAGATCAGATCTGTGGTTGCCAGAGGTAGGGGGTGGGGGAATTTGGTGAATGGGGTCAAAAGGTACAAACTTCCAGTTATAAGATAAATAATTCCTGGGGATTTAATGTACAACATGGTGGTTATAGTTAATAATACTGTATTGTATATTTGAAAGTTGCTAAGAGAGTAGATCTTAAAAGTTCTCATCACAAGGAAAAAAATTTGTAACTATGTGAGGTGATAGATGTTAACTAGACTAATGTGATTGTTTCACAATATACACAAATATCCAATCACTATTTCGTACACTTTAAACTTGTACAATGTTGTATGTCAATTATATCCCAATAAAACTGGAAAACACACACACACACACACACACACACACACACACACACACAGAGCTGTGAACCAGATCCAGGCCCGAGACCTCTGTTCTACATGACTGGACTCAACGTAGCTTTCTGAACTTCTCTCTCCTGTGCTCTGCCATTGCCTTCTTTATGTTTCCTGAAGGTTCTGTGCTCTGTTCCACATCAGAGCCTTTGGACAGGGATTACTCCTCTTCTCTACAGCTTGCATAGCCTTCTTGCCCTTCAGGTCTCAGGTTAAAACGGCAGCACCTCAAATAGGCCTTCTCTTACAAGAGTCCCTAATTTAGCTCAGGTTACCTAGAAGGCAGGACCTGAGACAAGGATTATGTACTAAGCTTTACTTGCTAGGTGTCATCCCAGGGCAGTGAGACTAACTGAAGAGAGGACAGAGGAAGGATGGGAAGCGGTGCAAGGTGGAGCGTCACAGAGCTGGTCACGGCTCCCTGATGAGCCACATGGAGCTGTGGCTGGGCCCAGGGGTGGCCTGTATGGATGGACATTTGCTTTTGTTAGATAGTCTGTGGGATTACCAGTCTGGGGCTTCTTATGATGAAATCTTGGATTGGGGATTCTCAAACAATGTGAGTGGTGTACCTTTGGTCATCAGACCTACTGAAACCTGGTTTATGGTAATGAATTCTCAGCATAGGCTATTTTTTCTTTTTTCCTCATCCAGCCCAGGCCAAGATGGTTAAGCTACATTCTTATTTTCCTATGCCTGTGCTTTTTTTTTAAGTTCAAGTGTCCTAGTTTTATTTAGGGGTCTCACTTCCAGATCCTAATCTCTGGGATCTGAGGCTTCATATCCTGTTTCAGTAAAAAAAAGATCTATTGGTTTTTGAGACTAATACCCGCCCCCACTCAAGCCCCAAGGATCTCATTGTCAGTTTATGTTCCCTGCTCTTGTTTTCATTTCCCTCTTTGTTTTGGGCCCTTAATGGTTTCCTACAGTTTCTTTCAGGTTCAGCTGGTTTTCAAAAAGAATGTTAGTGATATTTTAGCTGGCATTTCTAGGTGTTTTGTTGGAGGAGAATTTCAGGATTTTTGGACTATACTCTAATATTTTTAAAAACAGAATTCACACACTTGAAATCACGCATTTGTTGATTTGATTTTTGTCTCTCTCCCCCAAGAGATAGTGTGTTCTTCAAGGGCAGGAACCTTGCCTAAGTTCTGTGCCACACATAGTGTTTGGTACATAATAGGCATACATGATATATTTGGAGAAATGAATCTTGATAATGTTAATATGGAATTGGGGATGTAACTGTTCTCTGAGCTCCAGAGGATAGTGCCT
Source organism: Aethalodelphis obliquidens (assembly GCF_003676395.1). Taxonomy (NCBI): domain Eukaryota; kingdom Metazoa; phylum Chordata; class Mammalia; order Artiodactyla; family Delphinidae; genus Aethalodelphis; species Aethalodelphis obliquidens. The sequence goes on from NW_020837947.1 coordinate 76,980,731, forward strand.
CTGTTTTACTCAACTTTGTCTTTCCAGGGAATTTAATACAGTTTCAGGAATAGGGAGGATGTTTTCTATAAGTATTTGGTGGTTAACTTATGGTTATTTATAGAAAAAAGAATTGTAAAAATAAGCAACTTCTTTATGTTTGGTTATTATAGGAATGTTAAGATGGATATTTACAGTTTTATTTTTCAGACTTTCCCCTGACCTCTGAAGCTATAAGTAATTTCTCCTCCATGTATTTCTTATAGCCCTCCTTGCTTTGCCCATCTTGTTGTGTATCTGCCTCATCTTCATTACCAGACTCTAAGCTCTTGAGGTCAGTTACTTCTGTATTCCTGTCTTTAATCCTCTAGTGCTTGCTGGGTTTTTCAGCCTTGGCACTGTTGACACTCTGACTGGATAATTCTTTGTTTTGGACAGCTGTCCTGTGCATTGTAGGATATTTCACAGCATCCTTGGCTTCTACCCACTGGATGCCAGTAGCATTCCTCCACTGTGACAACCAAAGATGTCCCCAGATGCTGCCAATCGTCCCTGGGGCACAGAAATGCTCTCAGTTGAGACCCATCACTTTAGAGCCTCACACAGAGAAAATGCTCCCCATTTGTTTATTACGTAAACTTCTACAGCAAATTCTGATTGAATTCCACAAGGCAAATGTAGAATTCACATTTTCTTGAGGAAACTGGTCTCGTGTTGGACCACCCTTCTTGTCTGCAGGTCTGAACGGGCACTGAGATGAGCTGTGCTCCTGTCACCACTCACTGTCAGCTCCCTCCTCAAAACCTATCCTCTCATTCCGTCTACTTGTTTATAATCTGAAAACATCTGGAGGTGCAGAGTTTGGGTGTGTGGCTTAAGTCCACAGCTTCCATAACGCATGTATTCATTTTCTGACAAATGCTGTCAGTCAAATGTACATTTGAATGCACCTGCTCTACAGATGACAGGATTTCTAAGCAAATGCAGACAGAGGATTAGAATACTATTTGTTGGCATAAATGTGCAAAATTTGGCCTCGGAACTGTAACATTTTTTTTTCCTTTAGCAAAGCTACAACTAATTTAATCAGCAGTTTTTGAAAAGAAACATTCCTGCTTTCTTACTTTTACTTATTTTACACTGTTTTCAACAGTTTAGAGATATATAAAAAACTTAAGCAATAAATTATGTTTTGTTAAAAAAGCTGTTTATATTAGAAACAAAGCTTATAACAAGTAACACATTTTAGTTAACAAAATTAATTTTAGACAAGGAAAATGATTTTAGGTAGTGAAAGTGGATGGTGAGACCTTGTTCCCTCTCATGCTCCATGCCCACTCTTAGGGCACCGGCTCACCGTTAACTTACGTAATGTGACTGACACAGCGGTGGAGGGTACAGAGTGATGGTGGGATGTGTGGATTAAATTCCATTATCTCCACTTGTCAATGGAGGAAATAGGCTCAGAGGGATTAAACCATTTAAAAAAATTGTTCACTAGTTGAGGTCAGAGCAAATTCTCCTTTTTCCCAGGGCTCTTTCTACCATGAGACATATTCAGATAGTGATATCATATTCCAGATATTGCTGGGGAAGTGCAAAAAGTGTTTCTCTGTCCCTAGTCATTTACAGTCCACAGCAGCACAATGGCTGGAAACTTTCCTCAGGTAAGCCATAAAGGTGAAAATATTTCCTCCTGGCACCATGCAGAATTTCCAGGCAGAGCCCGAACACAATCTATGGCTCAGAGGGAAAATGTCATGGGAGAAAGTTACAGAAACAAATGCAGTGTTGTAATGGTATGAAGAATTAAGACATTTGTAAGGATAATAGAGTAGAAAAAGCATGGAAAGCAAAGCAACTGTAGTTCATTTTGAAGAATCATGAAAAGATGACCTTTCTCTTTTCTTCTGAGCAAATATTAAGAGGAATTCAATTAATGAATTCCAGACCCACACCAGACAAAATCCAGCTGTTTTAGTTTGTTTAATTATTACATTATCATAAGGCAAGTTCACTGAAATCCTGAATAGTAACCAGAAAGGCAAGTCATACCAAGCACAGGTCTTCAAGTCTCCACCTCAGCAAAATATTGGAAAACCACCAATGAACAATCTAATCCTCTGTCTGCATTTGCTTAGAAATCCTGATTTTTTTAAAAAAAAATTTATGGAGTACAGTTGATTTGCAATATGTTAGTTTCAGGTGTTCAGCAAAGTCAATCAGTTATACATATACATATATCCACTCTTTTTTTTTTAGATTCTTTTCCCATATAGGCCATTACAGAGTACTGAGTAGAGTTCCCTGTGCTATACAGTAGGTTCTTATTAGTTATCTATTTTATATATAGTAGTGTATGTCAACCCCAATCTCCCAATTTATCCCTCTCCCCACAAAAAATGATTTTAAGTAATCTTATTTTCCTACTATGAAAACAAAACATCAATTAAAAATTTAGAGGGCTTCCCTGGTGGCGCAGTGGTTGAAAGTCCGCCTGCCGATGCAGGGGACATGGGTTCGTGCCCCGGTCCAGGAAGATCCCACATGCCGTGGAGCGGCTGGGCCCTTGAGCCATGGCCGCTGAGCCTGCACGTCCGGAGCCTGTGCTCCACAACGGGAGAGGCCACAACAGTGAGAGGCCCGCATACCTCACAAAAAAAAAAAAAAAAAAAAAAAAAAAAAAAATTTAGAAAACGCAGGAAAAGATAACCATTGTAATTGTTGTCATTCATGTAGTTCAGATATAAATATACATATACATATATAAATATATATGTATGTATTTCTGTAGAAATACATATGCATGGTATGGGATGAAATATTTATATCTATATCATATCTATTTTCTATATATCTATCACCATGTGATAATACAATAATTCATTAATGCTATTTTATTACCTGCTGTTTTCACTTAACATTCAGGGAACTTCTTTCTGATTAATTAAATAATTAAACATTCTTCTGCAATGTTACTTTTATGGCTAAAGAGTCAACAGGGAACTTATAATTAAGGTGTGGAAGTCAGTTTGCTTTAAAAAACTACTGCTTTGGGCTTCCCTGGTGGCGCAGTGGTTGAGAGTCCGCCTGCCGATGCAGGGGACACGGGTTCATGCCCCGGTCCGGGAAGATCCCACATGCCACGGAGCAGCTGTGCCCGTGAGCCATGGCCGCTGAGTCTGCGCATCCAGAGCCTGTGCTCCGCAACGGGAGAGGCCACAGCAGTGAGAGGCCCGCGTACCGCAAAAAAACCCAAAAAAACAAAAAACTACTGCTTTGTGATTTTCATTTACTTTTTTATTGTCTCACTCTACCTGATTCTGATTTCTACATTCTGTAGATTCAGATGTTTATATTATTAATTAACACTAGCCTTTTTAAGAACTTTCTTCATCATTTCATCATATGGTTGATTTCCTCACAGTCCTCAAGGTAGGGACTAAAAGGAAAGCTTTGAGGTACAACATTTTTAGATATTTCATCATTTCAAAACACTTTCCTGTCCCTGATTATTTGTTCCAGCTCTCCCAGGTGAATTATTACCACATTTTCAGATGAAAGGGGTAAAGAAATGCAAATATTAAGCATATGAAGACCTGCTCATCTATAAAATGGATTATCAAATTCAAATATTTCTGAGCATTGCTCACCCTGAATTTTTCACCGAGTCTTTCACCCTTGTAACGACATTTCCTGTTAGTAACCACCTCTGCTGGCCTACAGCTTTTAATGCCTAGACATCTTACTTTCTTGACAGTTTTCCTTTTCATTATCAGATAGGCAGATCAGTATGTTGATGAGTTTTGTTGATGAAAGCAAGAATTGAACCTGTTTCCCCTGTGGTTTAAGGACTAATTTGCCTAAGGTGGGCCTTTTTAGTTTCCTTACTTTTTTTTCTCTTTAAACTTTTGATCTCAGTTGCTAATAGTGTGTTATTAATATTAATCCAGTTGTCTTCTTAATTAGCTCATGACATCAGGGGAATTCCATGTGTCTTCCACGTAAAGACTCAGTTAGATCCGAAGAGTTCAGTTCATACAGATATTTCAAGATGACTGTCATATTAATAATGAAGATAATATTAATAATGAAGACAATAACTAATATTTATTATCTACTTATGTGTCCAATAGTAAGCACTGTTTTGAAGATATTTTATTATGGAAGACTTACAACCTGCGTGAAAGTAGAGCGAGCACTGTAATGATTACCCGTTACCCAGCTTCAGTGACTGTCAACTTCTGGCCAATCTTGTTTCATTGTTCTCTCGCCCACTTCTCTTCCTCTCTCACACCACAGTGTTTTGCAGTAAATTCCAGATATCGTTTTATTTTATCTGTATATATTTCAGAAGATAAGAACTCTCAGGAAGTATATACTCAAATGTATTTTTAATTTTTAAACTTTCTGTTAAATTATTACGTAAGACAGAAAAATACATAAATCGTACGGGCGCAACTTGGTTAGTTTTTGCAGACTGAACCCATTGGTATACCTAGAACATCTCCGGTGCCACAGAAGCCCCCGTTGTTCTCATTTCCAGTTGCGCCCCCACATCCCAAGGGTAACTACTATCCCGACTTCCGGCACCCTAGATTAGTTTTGCCTGTTTTTGAAGTCGGTATGTATGGAATCATACAGTGTACTGTTTTGGGTCTGGCTCCTTTCATTTAGTCTGAGAGATTTATCCGCATTTTTGCACGTCTGTCCTCATTGCTGTATAGCACACCATTGTCTGACTGACCACAGTGTAGCGATTCAATTGCAGAAAGCATTTAGAGCGGGGGTCCCCAGCCCCCAGGCCACGGACAGCTACCGGGCGAACGAGCCGCTCCCCATCACGCACTCCTCATCGCTCGCGTTACCGCCTGAACCAGCCCCCCACACCCCGTCCGTGGAAAAATTGTCTTCCGAGAAACTGGTCCCTCGTGCCAAAAAAGGATGGGGACCGCTGATTTAGAGAGTTTCTAGTGTTTGGCTATTATGAATAGTCTTAACTTCCTTTATTAATCGTATAGAAGAGGTAAAGGCGGGTTGGGTGAAATAAAAGTAATTTGCTAAGTTCACACAAGTAATAAGTAATGGAGTCTGAATTCAAACTAGCTTTGCCTAACTTCAGACTCAGAGGTCTTAACCACTGTGCTTTCAAGGCAGCCCTTTTCAGAATTAACTATAATTATCTGCATAGTGTGTATATACAAATCCATACGTTTGTGGGGAAAAGTACATTATTCTGCATGGCTCTGTGCCCAATCACTGGTTTTCCAATTCTGTGTCTACTTCTTGGAGAGTAAATGTCTCACTCCATTTAAAAACATTGTTAAAAGTCATCCATGGCTATTAAGATTTAGAATATTGAGCAAGAGGAGAGATGACTTTAGAATAGGAAAGGAAGCAGGAAATACACTCAGGCACATGTCATCTGACCCTTTCAAAAAATAAGATGCTTGTGAACTGTAAATGTATGCAGAATATGGTCTTATATAATAACTACCAGGGTTAAATTCTATTAACCTACTTGCAAGCACATAAACAGGGAAGTGGGGTTTTTAATAATAATAAGTTATTATTATCTTATAACTTTTAAACCTAGTCTTGCTTTTCCTTTTTCTGAAACTGTTGGGAAAATAAATAATTTAGTTAAATATTTTATGAATAAATGTAGGTGTGACACTATTTTATTTGTAAATAGGACAAAGTAGTTATTCTATTATGAATACTTGTAGATATTACAAAGTACTACTTCTTCTAAAGTTTTGTAAAATCTAAATAGATGTATAGCTAGATTAATAGAAAGTGTAAGTATTTGCAAATTGTAAAACCTGACTATAGCAAATATATCAAACTATCATTTTGATACCAAAGAACTAGCTAATGTATATCAATCCCTCCATCCCCGTTGTTTTTTGTTTTTTGGTTTTTCTTGCTGTTGATTATGTCTTTGAGGAGTTTTGGTTGTGAATGCATAGTTCATAAACATTTTTGAATTGCTTATCAAATCATAGACCAAAATTATATTTTTAGAATGTAATTTTAGAATTTTGCTAAGCAGTGAACTCATTCATCATGCATTGTTTGTTTTAGAGAGAATACTGAACAGCTCATATCCTTTGCTTAAAAATAGATTTTTTTTTTCCTCAAAGCAATTATCTTCTTTTCAGTCCAATTTTCTCTTTTCTGGTATTCAACAAGGCTTCATTTCCAATAAGCTTTTATTTTACTACGCTGATCATGAAATTATGCCACTTTTTTTTCTATCTGCCTCAAAGCTGTGGAGTTTTAAGTGTATGTTTTTGCTCAGAGCATATATCTTCAGGTATAGAAAAGTCTATACATTTGACTCTCAGCAACTGTGAAGAATAGGTTACTGTGACTAACATATGTAAGAGACAGTTGAGTGGCTAAGAACACAAATTTTTGGAACCAGACTCCCTAGTTCAAATTCTGGCTCTGTGACTTACTAACATGTGACCTTGGTCAAGTTACTTAATATCTCTGTGCTTCAGTTTTCTTGCCTGTAAAAAAACTGGGACAATAATAACACCGACCTCACTGGGTTATTGTTAGAATTAAGTGGGTTAGTACATGTCCAGCCCTTAGAACTCTGCCTAGGATATAATATGTTACACAGGTATCTTTATTATTATCCAGAAATCTATTACTTTCCTTTGAAATTTAAAATTTTCAAAATAATTAATTTACAATCTAAGAATTTCTTCCTACAACTTTGAATATGCAGCTAATAATGACCCAACTCTGTCCAGAGAGCCTAGATTCATTTTCCATAAGTTTACGGATAATATGCTCTAAAGTTTTCGTCATCTTTTCTTTCATCTTTTACATGTTCATTTGCTCATTCAATCATTCCTGTTTATTGAACACTTACTATGGTGCTTGAGTATTTAGTAAGGAACAAACAGGAAACATTCTCTGCTACCTGGGTGCTTACATTCCAGTCTTTAAGCCAGCCAATGTGGAGAACAGGGTGGGTCTGGAAATTCCCCTTGTGACCTAGGCCCCCACACCCTGCTGCCCTGAGCATCGTTTTGAAGTCAATGTCTATTTTTTTCTTCACTGTATATATTAAATAACATAAACTTTAACTTAAAAATCACTATGCCTCTTTAAATGAACAATGTGGTAAATTTTGGTCTTATAAATGGATACAGACATAATGTGCCACCTCCCTTACAATTCATCTGCTTTTTTCTCACTGATAACATTAATCTATCTTCTTATTAAAAAGTTTCATCGTGATTCATTCTTGAAGTTGGGAAATTCAGCTTTAGTTGTAAGTTTATTAGAGGTTCTCAGAATAATGCTCACACTTAAGACGGGGAAAAGGATGCCGCTGAACGGTAATATATTAACAACATGTGTTGAAAAATCGATTCCTTGTTGACTGTATACAAAACACAAATTTCTAATAGTTCTTAATGCACTACTTCCTCTGTGGATTATGTAGGAAATGCTTTTGTCTGAATAATCGTTCCCAGGGGGTGGGGGAAGCCTTCAAAATAAATTCACTTTATAGAGAGATGGAGTGTGTGTGTGTGTGTGTGTGTGTGTGTGTGTGTGTGTATGAGAGAGAGAGAGAGAGAGAGAGAGAGAGAGAGAGAGAGAGGGAGCATGAGAGAGTGAGAGAGAGACTGATGACTGTGGAGTACTGAGTCAGACCAGCACATATGCCTAGCATGATTAAAGAACATAATTCGAAGGTAGCAATAGTATCTAATTACATGAAATACTTTGTATGCTGTTGCTTGTTACCACATTTTAGAAATAAACGAACAGCAACAATGAACAGCTAGTCCAAAGGTTAAAGAAAACAACGGTGGGGGACTAGGTTTTCATTAAAGAAGAAAAAATAACCCACCAAAACCTCTAATTGTCTGGATAGTTAGGGAAGAAGTAAATAACGATCACCCTCTCAATGGAATTACCTAGGCCCATAAAGGCAAAGTGGGTTATTTCCCCTCAGTCTTTTTTTTTTTTATACCTGGCTTCAGGACTTAGTAATGAAGCTCAGGTTTTTTTTTTTTTTTAGAAGTAATGGATTTACTTTATTTTATTTTTTTAACATCTTTATTGGTGTATCATTGCTTTACAATGGTGTGTTAGTTTCTGCTGTATAACAAAGCGAATCAGCTATACATATACATATATCCCCATTTCTTCTCCCTCTTCTGTCTCCCTCCCTCCCACCCTATCCCCCCGCTTCCAGGTGGTCACAAAGCACCGAGCTGATCAGAAGCTCAGGTTCTTGATGTCCCATCGCAGAAAGAATTCAGTGAGAGACAAAATGACAGGTAAGAAGTGGATTTATCTGGAGAGAAAGACACTCCACAAGGCAGAGTGTGGGCCATCCCAGAAGGTGAGAAAGGCCCTCAATCTTCTTGACTTTGGCTAACATACTTCTCTGCTTCCTTTTGGACTGGGGACATCTATAAAATGAACTCTTAGGAGGGATGAAATGATACATTCCCCAGGTCCTCTTTAGGGAAGGGGGCACTATCGCATGTGGGGTATGAGTGGGGTGTGGGCATTTTTCAAACAATTGTCTCCCCACACCACCCCCTTTGTAATGTTTTTTAAAAAATTCTCCTAGTCCCTCTCTGAACCATGTCACACAGCCCAGTCACACACGTCCACTGCCTATTAGAACCCACTTTCTAGGGACTGTGAATAGATGGTCTCTAAAATATCCAGTAGCATTCCAGAAGAGGCAGTTTCTGCTTTCATCTCTGTTTTCTTTTTTTGGAGTATAGTTGATAAGAATGCTTCCATCTTAATAGAAGTCTTTTTAAAAAAATCAGCGTTGGCCCAGACCCAGAAGGACTGAGGAGAATCTGAACAAATGCAATTTTATATATGAACAGTAGTAAAGAAATTAGAGGGGGAGGATGAATGCTGTTAGTGCGGTGGGTGGGTTGAGGGGAGCTGAGACGTTTTCTCATTGGTTGAGGTGTGGGCTCATTTAACCTTGGATGTAAGTGTCATTCCTTTAAAAAGGCCACACACACCCCTTGTGAAAAGTGGCAGCCTTTCCCAGACAGACATCAGGGTTCTTTAGCATATTAAACCTCTTTTCGCAAGTATGCAACACTTAAAATATGCAATCTATGCCTTTACATGTCTCCTTGGTCCAACTTCAGTTTGCATGTCAAAAAAAGGGTATCATTAAAAACGGTATCATTAAACTGACAAATTGATCTCAGGAAAGGGGTCAACATTTTTAGTGGTAGTGGCAAGATTTTTGTCAGGGCAATATTCTAGTGTGTTAGCCAGTAATGGTGTGTGTTTTTGTGTGTGTGAGCACGTGTGTGCATGTGTGTCTCCCTTCCTACTTTGTGGCTAAAAGACACTCTCTCAGGTCCTCTTACTGTTAATTTCACATATGTAATTAGTAAGGGAGTCCCAAGAATAGTTTTAAGCACACTTTTTTTCATGATTCTTACTCTTGGAAGATTCATACTATTTTCCGACATAGAATAAAGCAAATAAAAATATCTTGAGACATTCTTTATGTTGGAGTTCAGGGTAGAAGTGATCGCTCTCTGGTTTTGGAGACTGGAGGGTTAATGATGAGACAAGGCTGTTGACAACCAGAGGTGTCTGAAGTCCTGGTTTTCCTGGAGTGTTCTCCGTTTCTTGCTTTGAATGAATGACCTGAGTGAGAACGCTAAGATTTTCCTTTCAAAAACATAATGTTATAGACATTCCTTTATGATAAACTTACTTTAATAATAGTCAGGTATATAAGCTGGTTAAGTCTGATATAACAGGTATGAATGTAATCTAGCTACGAATGCAACACATCAATGTAAAAAGCTGCCTGGGAATGATCTTTTACTGTGAGTTTTCCCAAGAGTTGTCATACAGTTTTAAAAGCCTTTTCTATTTAAGACCGTTTATCTGAGAAAGCCTAATTGAGCAGAATATTGCATTGATAAATTGCTCTGCTCAAGGCAACTGCCTTGAGGTTCCAAATCACAATCTGCATTTAAGGGCTTCCAACAATAATTACCTGTGTGTAATGAGCAGCAGTCCTTAAAAGGGTCTGCCGTTTCCCCGCAATCTTTTACAGGGTGAGCAGAGCTGTATCCACTGATAACCCAGCTGCCGAGGAACTGAGCAGAGCCGGCTCCAAACTTCTCAGCTGTTGACAGGCTTGACTTGCTGAGAACACTGGTTAAATATAGCACACGCGAGCTCAGCTTCTCGACAAAGTCACTGCTCTGACAGTGCTGTGAAGGGAGCAGAAGACGAGAAACCTAATCTCAGAATCCAACACCTAGCAACAGTTGAAAAAACTTTTAAACAAAAGTCTGGGTGGGAGATATACAACAGCCTCCAATTTCTGCTGATCGGGATTTCAGGGAGAAGAAGCTGCTTTCCCCTTCTCTCTACCCAGTTTCCTGCATGACTTCAGCTATTGGCTAGTCCTAGGAAAGAAAGTGGGAAAAGCTTTTTCCTCTGTATTCTTTTGGGCTGGATAGTTTTCCAGAACTCCAGTCTCTCTTGGGCTGTGGGGCAAGCCACTGGGTTCTTCCAAGGATAAGCTACCTCCATAAAGGACGTACCTTTGGTTAGACGAGCTGCCAGTCAGGTAAGACCAAAATACACAGCTACCTACTGTCTTAAGAAATCTCTGTTTCCACAAGAAGAGAGCTCTCTCTGATTCTGTGTTGTCTGTTTCCTTTGATTCTCACTGTTCCACTATGTGATAACACGTTTAGGAATTATGACTATCACTGTGAATTCTTTTTAAAGAATCAGAAAGTCATCTCTTTCTCAGAATTATCCAATTGTTTTCTAAACACAAAGATTGTAATGATGCTTTAATAGCGATCAAAATATGTCTGCCAAGTTGTCATTTTCTGGCAGGTAACAGAAATACGACAAAGGACAACTTCACAGTCCTTTCACAATGAGGATGGCTAACCAATGGGAGGGGTATTTTCTCCAGAAGCAAAATAACTTTCATATAATGAAACTAGCTGAGCAGCTTGTGTGGTAAATGAGAGGCAAGTCCTGCGTGGTGTTTGCGTTGCTGTGCTTTTGACTGGCTGGCTTCTCCTTTGCCGTATTCTCTGATTACACTGGTACACCTTGTGCTGGTTCTGACCTCGTTACATGACAGTCACCCCGAGTGCTTCTCACTAGGCACAAGATATGCCTGGTTTCAGATCACTGCTTTTGCAGTTGTTGAATAGTATTCAGGAGAATACTATTTTGTGTTTTTTTTAAAAAAGACATTGAGTAATTGCTTGTATATAGATGAGACAGATTCTGATTTTTAAAACTCGAATGTATTAGAAAAAATTCTTTCTTAAGTTGCACGTATGTGTGTATGAATGTGTTCACCATAGTGTGAAGGAAATCCTCCTTTTGTCTGTTGTATTGTCTCCCCTTCCATGAGTTTCTATGCTGTTTTATCAGAATTGCTTAGCGTGATCAACATCACACTGAATCTGACAAAACTTACGGCTGCACATTGGTGACGTGGTTAGTATTGGTAACTCGTGTCTGTAGTTGGGTTGGATTTGTGTAAGAAGTTTGTTCCTCTAAGTGAACATGATAATTTGAAAAAATATTCTAAACTAAGGATAATTTCAAAGAAGATACAAATGCACATTTTAAAAGAAATTATTCGAGTCTGTTTTGTCAACTTAAGTAATTTACCCCAAACCAGTTTTGAACAAATTGTTGACAAGAATGTATCAACTCTTTCAGTAAATGTTCCTATTTTAAGAAAAACGAATTAAAGCTTACATATCATATGCTCAGAAAAATGAAATAGTACATACATTTCAGTACATATTATATTTCATGGTTCTGATTGCATGATTAGTTTACAAAGTAAATGCAGCTAATCACGTATAATGAATGTAACAGTGCAAAATGCACTCTGGTAAACTTGGTATCAGAGAATGAAACTTCTGGTGCTTTAGTGGAGATGAAGTATCTTTGTCTTTAAAGAGTTTCAAAAAGTCTGAACTAAATGCTTTACATTTTTCTTGTTTTTATCTTAGGAAGGGTCACATTGTTGGCTTACAAACGTCTGTGTAAAGCCAAAATCTGCCATTCGTAGATTTCGGAGGCATGTAATTTCTTTTGGAGTTAGTGGAACAGTGTGAGGATAACTGAGTACAGCATTTGGCCCTGGGTGAAAGCATGTTTCCTGATGGATTGATTTCTGAGTATCATTGTCTTCATGACTGTAAGTTTACCCTTGAGAATCAAAAATAGCTCGTGCTTTCCTCCAGTTTATGAACAATCAGCGGTGCAGGTTGTGTTCTCTCGTTCACTCAGGCTCACGTCTGTGTTGTTTTGACCCTTGACCATAAGAGAGCCCATTGCCGTTTCTCCCACCACCCTAAGGTCTGTTCCCTTCATCCTTGGTCTGTATGATAACAGCGCTGCTCCCCTTCCACCCCTCGTTGCCATCCAGACCACCTTGCCCATGACCCTGGGGTTAATTTTCTTATGCTTGTCTCTCCTACTCCTCGCTTATCTTTTGCAACTAGTCGCTGCCAAACACCTAGGCTGGGTATTTTGAGAACCTTCCATCATCTGGCATGTACTTAACTTTTCCAGTCTCAGCTCCCACTACTCAACAACAAGTGTCCCTCTGCTTCAGATAGTTCAGATTTTGGGCCCTTCTCCAAACACCTACATACTGCATATTTCAATGCTCCCCCTCTGCCCCTTTCATTCCCTCCTGCCTGGAACACTTTTCCTCCTCTCTCCTGTAGAGACTTTGTCCGCTGTTTAAAACCCAGATCAGTGGCCTCCACTTTCACAATGATTTCCCAGACCATACCATTTAGAAGTGATTCCTTCTTAGTTTGGGCTGTTTGGTGCTCTGTTAGAATTAGGGTCCTTTGGAGCAGGGTTTACTTCTTGAAATTCAGAACAAGTTTATGAAGGTGACCAGGTACAAAGCATTGTCCTAAGCATCCCTTGGCTCTGGAGCGGTTCGGCCCCATGTACCTTGTGGATGTTCTATGAACATTTTTGGCTCTGGATTTCTAGTGGTGAGCATGTGAGAAAGTATAGGTAAGTATAAAATCAAGACAAGCAACTGTAAGTGTGGTTAATAGCTTTTGATCTCAAAAATTTCTCAAGGAAGGTCTTCATAGTTTTACCGAGTACAGAAAAATTACAAGTAATTGTGACTACGCTCGTGTACTTGATTGTGGAGATGATGTACCTCTTGGGAATGAAATAGGAAGGCAGATATATAAAGACTATATATATATATTTATACATGCATCTCCTGTGTATACACCTAGAGCTCTAAATACTATAACTCGTATACTTTTATCATCTTCTGGTACCAGATTCTATTTATAGTTACCTTTGGTACTATACATTTAAATCATGGTTCCTTCCATTTGTGGGTCATCATGGATTAAAATCTGGCCTTGAACATTAAAATATTTAAATATCATGATTATCCCTTTTTATTTTTCTGTAAATATTTAAAAAAGAGACATTTCTCAGTTTTATTTTAAATCACTCCTGAAACCTGTAGCCTTACTGTGTGAGATAAAGCATGAATCATGATTCTGAACTAATTTTTTTCCATGTTCACCAAAAGAAAAGAATTCTCTTTACATTTTAAGACAGCCAAGGAGGTTAAAATTACTCTTTTAAATGGATGTTCACCAAGAATCACTATGGGATTTTCTCAAAGAAACTTATGAAATATTTAATATATTCATTTAGCAATGATTTCCCAGTGGTTATAATTTTTACTTATTCTTTAGAAGTGACACTTTGTGGTAAAATACTCATTCTCAACTAATGCTAATTGTCTGTTTTGGAAGATGAGCATTTCTTCACAAAACAGTTGCCCTAAGAAATAAGATTTTACAGAGCTTGTTTAATTGACATCTTCACTAATTTGTCCCCTCTCTAACATGTGGGTTTTAAAACAGCAGCATCATGGGAAGTGAAGGGGTGAGCTTAGGCTGAGATCTATTTCAGCAGACAGGTTTAAGAGAAAAAAGGCTGGTAACAGCTTATTAGAAAAATAATATCTGAAAGCCCGCAACATACATTTGTTTATACATTAATTATTTTAAACATATGTAGCAGTAGAATGAAAGATAAGCTAATAAAATGCGTTTTACTTCCTTATATCTGAGCTGGATGTGTCATTCAGATGGAGGAGGCAGGAAAGGCTAATTGCACAGGCAAGTCAGACGGCCTGAATTCAGGTTTCAGCTCACTATGACCCTGGGCAAGTTACTCTCTGTGCCTCAGCTTCCTCATCTCTAAAATGAGGGTAATAATACTAGCTTCCTCAGAGAGTTGTTCTGAAGATTAAACGAGTTGATAAAACTTACAGTTGCCCAATAGACTTTTCAATAATTTTATGCTATTCTTGCTTTATTAGTGCACTTTAAATATAGTTATCTGTTTAGCTTAATCTTTGTTGCACACAAAAATCTTAGATACAGACGGTTTGTAAAATCAGGTTCATAGATCATAGGAAAGACAGAAGAATGTATTGTTTAAATGTGGAATCTTGTCAGGGACATACTTTGCTGCTGTGTACTCCAAGCAGACATAGTTTGAGCTCCAGCCAATAATTTAGTATGGAATTTATGTTTCAATCCCTCCGTTATCACTCAGCAGTGTGCTGTCTTATAGAATTATTACTAAAAAGGCCAAGAAATCACCCACAGCATAGACTGTTCCATGGTTTCTATATTTGCACTTGGAGATAATGTGTGTTTATATGTAGTGCTTGGGTATCTCTTTTATAGCCGACTACGCTGGGAGACTTCCTCTTCCAAGGAGGGATATATTATTAAATTTATCATTCTTTATTTCTTCCCTTAGATGTTTTGTTTCGTTTTACTAACCTACTAACAGATAAAAATGAAAAGACCAAAAAAGGTCATCTCACACGAGCTTCAGCCTCACCAAATACAAGTGAATTCTTGCTACTCATTGCCCTTAATCCTAGTCATTCCTCTTAAACATGGCAAGAAAGTATATTCCAAGGCAAAAAAAGAGTGTTACCTCATAAAGATGTATGAGTATATTATGGGGTGCTCACTATTCTGTATATTTAACTTAACAAAAATATATGAAGCACTCAAAAGTGGAGAAGTTTCTTAGTAACTTCTACTAGCTTATGCAGGGTACTCACAGTTTAGACCTGTCCATTTTGCTTTATTTTTCACAATTGAAAGGATAAGTTTCTAAAAGATAAGGCAAACTGAATTTCAGAATGATCATTCTCTAATGAAGACCTTGTTTTAGAAAGAAAGAAAGAAGAAAGGAGGGAAAGAAAAGAATTTTCCTGGCTTTATAGAATACATTATAAAGGTTCTAGGGCAAAAATATGGGAACCTCAGGAAAACATATTGGCTTATGTTCTTCTTTTTTCCTTAAATGGTCAGTCCTACTCTTTAGCTAATCAGAGAAGAGAAAAGGCTGCAGGCAGAATACGACTTTCCCCATGGCAGTAGCTGAGGCAGTGTAATTTCAAAGGCTAGGCAGTGAGTTGTGTAAGAACTTAGAATAAGGAAAGTCCAGCATGAATTGGGCAGCTCCAGTTGGCTGTTGACCAGCTGATTGCAGAACTTGAGAAACTCCCAGGAAAGAGATGAAGAAACACGATATTAACCAGCACTCCAGTCCCTGAGAGCTTTGTTTAAGCCACAGCAGCACTGAAAAGTCAAAAGAACGTTGGTGTTGCGTTTCCTTTTTGGGAAATGGTGTCAATGTGCATAATATTGTGTGATTTATGTGTTTCTGAGGTCTGTGAAAGACAGACTTTAAAAATAATTTTTAAAGCTAATGCAGAATTTATCTCAAGTGGTCTGACTTTCATTGAACTCTTAAGGTTCAGGGATTTTTCTGTTTTTGCTTAAATGCTGTCACCTACCTCCTTCACCAAAACATAGATGAAAACAATTGTTGCTTCACTGGCCAAGGACTTTATATGTCTACACTTGAAAATAGTCTTTTTTTTTTTTTTTTTTTTGCTTTTTCAATAATTGTAATTGCAATCTTTCAATCTTTCCAAGTTACTTTGAAGAAGTGAATTATCTGCTGCTTATCTTTGTAAGGAAAAGGTGAAAGAAAGCCATGAAATGGGCATATCAGAGTTGGCCAAATGCATTCTTTAAAAAATGATTTGCTACAGATTTAAAGCCAAAAGGCAATTTGATTGAAAACAGTAGACTGCTGACATCACCAAGACAATCAAATTACTGCCAACTTGCCTTGTTTATATAAAAGATCTTTGCAAAAATAAGGTCCCCCCCGACACACACATGAGTCATAGGCGATACAGTAATAGGGATAAATGGACTTTATTTTTCTTTATATGTCTTTAATATACTTATGTCTTAAGTAACTCCTTTTAGGGCCTGCTTCTTTGACTGAGATACCACAGGAAAGGAAGAGGCATTGCTGAGTTCATAATGCTATTTCAGTGTGGCAGCCTAAGTACATGAGGAAATGACACCCCGGGCCTGTATTTGGAGCCTTGCAGTTACTGTGACGACAACACACACTAATGGAAAACAAAGATGGTCTGCTTGCCAGCACGAGCCAGGAAGAGTTTTGCCAGCTCAGATTTTTCCTAATTATTCTATAAGTCTTGAAATGTGACACTTGAGATATTCAAGGCTCTTTGTGTTTCATTAACTGTTTAGTGAGTGACGCATGCTTCACGGGCAGCCTGGAATTTGGACAAGGGAGGGGCCTTTACATATAAGCTTAACTTTCACATGTTCTCTTGATAGATCTCATCCTCTGGTTTGGACACCGCCAGACCAACTGCTTTGGTCACAGCCTGTTGTTTGGTCCTTAAGGAAGGCAGCTGCTTTGGTAGAATTCACTCCTCGGGGGCCCCTCAACTTTGGTGACAAATCCCCACCTTCCATCTTCTGTTCATTCCATAGATCGTTGCCCAGCATGCCAGGTGTTCCTACTAATGACTGGGACATCTGAATCCCAATTCTTATATAGTGATATAATAGATAATATAATGATAATAACAGCTACATATAATATAGATTATCTGCTTAATGTATGTATTATAGAGCTGTGCATAATTATTTAGTATATATACATGATGCCAGTAATAGCATATACTGGAGATTTTTCTGTGCCAGCCACCTTGAATGATTTTATTTACTTCTCATAACAACCCGATGAGGCACTATTTTTATCTCTTGTTTTATGGATTAGAAAAATGAGGTTTATAGATGATAAGTAACTTGCTCAGTGGTAGATTTGAGATTCTAACCCAGGCAATTTGATCTTATTTAGCCCATATTTTCACCACTTTCTTGTAATGCAGGCAGTTGTTCAAGGAGGACCTCTACCTAGGTGACTGTGAGACGTTTTGGTGAGAGGTGTCGAATGTGACCCTGCAGTCTGAAAAGATTCACTAAGAGCAAAGAACAAAGAGATCTGGGGTCAAAAGGCCAATGGGGCTCTTCTCCAGGGTCCTGAAGTAGAGCCAGAAGCTGTAATGGCCTGCGGAGCTGGGCGACCCAGGAAGAGCTAGGCCTGGGGCCCTGGAACACAGAAGCTCATCTTCCACAGTGGTGGATGGCACAGCGTGGTTCTTGGCTTCTACGCTGCTGAGATGATTCTCTGGAGAAGGAACACGTGGAGCGTTTGGATTTATGATCTGTTATGGGCGCTCTTGTAGCCAGATCCCTTGATGCCATTGGGGGTTCTGGTCTGTTGTTGCTCCTGTTGACAAGTTAGAACTCCCCCTCCTATTGTAAAGAAATGCTCTGCAGATCTCTGCCTTGGTCATGGGCATTCCGTTTGTTAAGTGGTTCAAGAGAGAGTCCTGCAACATACTTATTCCAGCTGTTGGTAGCAATAAAGCTGGAAGAAGCCTTCGGTGGTGTGTGTAAGGTTGTTGGGGGAGGTACTGAGGAAGGGGACAGAAAGTCTCATTCTGTATAAGAGCCTTATTGACTCCCAATGACTTTGTTTAGGGAGTGAGTTGTCAACCTAACAGCATGTTGTTCCTTCTGAAAAACAGAGCTGACTGTAGTTTAAGAAAAATTACCTGATACTTTTCAGCCAGTGGTTTGCTACAGTGGAGCAATGGCGTGAGATATTTTATTATTCTATTTAATTCTTTTACCTTTATTCAAATCCGAGTCATCTCCAATGAGGCCAAAAATCTGACTCTCTAGATATAATTGGAATTTTTGAGTTTCTATTTACTTGTATGACACTTAACTTTTGTACTATCTGAAGTAAAAGGAGAGCAGTTCTAATACAATTTTGATGGAGCAGATAATGCTTTGCTTTTTCTTACACCAGTGGCCATAAATACTCTACTTTTCCTGTGTATCAAATATCCCAGGTGGTAGGATTTAATATCCCAAGAAGGTGAATGTTTCACGTGAAATAAACACATAACAGAATGAATCTCTACCTTCTGAGAAATTCTATTCTGTGAATTACGAACGGCATCTTGTCACAACTATGTAGCACACCCCAGCCCCGCTCCTACATGCTCACTACTGGTCAGCACACAGGACTTGTAGGCTACTTTCCTGACAGGCTAAACACCTTTCTGAAGCAAATACACTCTTTGCTCTGTGGCATAGACCTATTTAATCCAAAATAAAGGTCGTGATGTATTATATTTCATTAAGGCACTCTTTTTCATTCACATGATCTCTCCTGACTTCCTTACGACAAACAAACTAAGAATTTCCCTTTTGTCCTCCCTGTCTTTATGTGAAAAGGTGTAACAGTGTCAAAGGAGGGAAAGAATTAGTGTTATATCCTTTGGAGACAAAGGGCTTCACTGGTTGGCTTCTGGAAGTATTCTTTTTCTCATTCAATTATTCTAAATTCCTCTTGGCACCCAAACCGCATGATAATTCAGACATTCTGTGAGACCTCCTAGTTCTCTTGGCATTGCCACAGCTGGTCTGACTTCCAGCAGGAATGGGGGCTCTGAGTCTCACACTGTCCATGATCACCCAGCTTTGGTCCTGGAGCCACCCATACCAAAGAGGGTGGAAACCTCTAGACTCTGAGCTCACTCGGGACCATCAGGTCATCTAGTCTGTGGTTCTCAACACTCCCTGTGTGTCAGAGTCACCTGGGATGCTTTGAAAATGCAGATGTCCAGGCAATGCCCCAGAGGTTCTGATTCAAGCTGCCCTGAGTGCATGCCCAAGTGTTGATCTATTTTGGAAGCTTTTATGTGATTTTAATGTGCATCCAGGGTTGAGAGCCAGTTATCTAATACAATCTCTTCATTTTAAAGAAGAAGGTACCAGGATGAAGGAAGAGAGGTCGCTTGGTAGAAGTTACAATGTCCTCTGAGGCTGAGTCTATTACCTTTTCTATCACATGATCGTAATAAACAACAAAGTGGCCAATATTTAATGACTGCTTTCTATGTGTTAGGCACTAGCAAGGCAGAAGTGAGGCAGATACTCGTACACTCTACATGTACAGATAAGGAGGCTGAGGGAGCTGCCCAAGGCCCTCCAACAAGCAGGTGGCAGATCTGCGATTTGAGTGCAGGCAATTGGACTCCTCAGCTTGTGCTCTTAATCTCTTAATCACTTTGCTGTTCTGGAGCCAACTCTGAGAATGTAAGGTGTTGAGTGGCAGCTGCTCCCCTATTTCAGCATCAGGGGTCTTGTGGCAGCTGGCCTTGGTGCTCTGAGATCCCACTAGCTGGTTTGCTGCTTGGCTGGAGATGGGGTCCTTGCATTCTCTATTTTCCCAATAAGTGTGCCAACTGGAGACAACCCATTCTCTTAGAGACTGTTCCAAAGCGTTCCATTTTCCCCAGTGACTTTGTTTCTTTTATCCAGTCTTTCTTTTGTGGACCATTATAATATTTCCTGTCTTACTTTTGGGCACATATCTTTTTACCTTTAGGTGGAAATTCTAACCACAAACTCTACTCTCTCGTTCAGACCTTGACTTTTCCCCTAACCCTGTGAGTTTGGCTGTGTTCACCATTTTCCCTGGGATTTCCCCATCTCTGGACTTTCTTACTACCCCCTAACTTCTCATGACCTCAGCAACAACAGGAAGGGATTAATCACTTCACTTCTTCTATAGCAGCAGGTGCGTTAGAAACAAGCTGGTCTGTCCCATGGAAGTGACTGGCTGGAGGGTCAGCGTACTCCAAAGATCTCTTAAAGTATACATTTTTAGGTTGCATTATGGAATTAATTTTCTGATTGATTCTGTAAGTTTACATTTCTATAGAGAAGGCTTTTTTACACCTTGGGAAAAATCTATATACATTGTCTGGTTAAATGAACTTTACCAAGATGAAAATCACAAATGGCAAATACCTATAGCACAGATTTCTGTAAGCAATAGCAACTCAACAAAAAGTGAAAGATTATAATAAATATTCTATGATAAATATTTACATGTAAATTTAAAAAATGAACGTGATATATAGATTCAGGTATGACTTGAGACTTTTTTTAGAGCCGTGTTTCATAAAACAAGTGCTCAATAAGTTGAATCTGTTAAGTGTCATGGAATTGAGGAAGTAAACATTACTGAACAGCTTTGATCAGTAATTGGACTGAACATAATTTTTTTTATATAAACATGGGAATAACAATCACTGACCATGGGTGATTATTTCTCTGCTTCTCAGTATTCTCTAAACCTTTAATGACCACATATTGTTTTTATTACAAGTTAAAAATCAACAGACATCTTAAATGTTCATTAGAGCATCAGAGAGTAATGAATGCTTAACTGAGTGGAAGCTAGACTCTGTAGCTGTGATTAGCATGATATATGTATATTCCCAACAACAGACTAGAACTCTTACCTTAAATGCATAACTATTTTTCAAAAATTAATTAATTTATTTATTTTTGCTGTGTTGCGTCTTCGTTTCTGTGCGAGGGCTTTCTCTAGTTGTGGCAAGCGGCGGCCATTCTTCATCGCGGTGCGCAGGCCTCTCACTATCGCGGCCTCTCTTGTTGTGAATCACAGGCTCCAGACGCACAGGCTCAGTAGTTGTGGCTCACGGGCCTAGTTGCTCTGCGGCACGTGGGATCTTCCCAGACCAGGGCTCGAACCCGTGTCCCCTGCATTGGCAGGCAGATTCTCAACCACTGCGCCGCCAGGGGAGCCCCAAATGCATAACTATTGACACAAGTCTAATTGCTCCTCATCTCTTCACTCATGTGCTGCAAAACTCATAAAAAAAACAACAACAAACAAACACAAAACAAAACACAACCAAGCTCTTATTTGGTTTACTAGCTGGAAATGCGCTTATCCTTGGAAATCTATTTTGGAGTTAGTTGCTCTCCTCCCCTACAAGTGGTAAAGCAACAGCTGCCATTTAATTAATGTTCTGCTGACAGCTCCAGCTGATGAATACCGTTGAAGTTCCCTATCAGCATCAATACTACCCACATTACCCCAGGAGGAAATATTGATTATAGTTGCTTGATTTTGCCTTATTTCACCGTAGCTTTCTTTCCTGCACTACTTCCTTCAAATTCCAATGAGGCTGTTATTTACATCACCATTCACATCTTCCAGGGAATAAGGTCCCGGTGGAACACATGTGTTCCTGGTGATGTATTGCAATGGAATCTCACCAAAATGAACACGTGAAGCACTGAGCTCAAATAGAGGAGAGGACTGGGGGAAAACCAGATGAAAGTGACTTGTGGTTTCTCAGAAAGTAAAGAATTTTGTCCTTTTGAGAGAGAGATTAGAGAAAAGAAAAAGAGCTCTTGTTTTTCCACATAGCATAAATGTATGGTTAAAACCCTGCAATCTGATTTATATCTGGATTATTATTTCAAGTTCTGTTCCCAGAACTTTCATAGGAGTTGAACTTCAACAGTACTATCATTACTATTGTGTGACAATGAAAAAGATTTGAGCTGTGTGAACACAACCATTTCCAGAGTGAGATCCGTTCAATCCACTCATCCTGAAGAACGTATCTTAGGCTCTGTCAGGCAAGGCCCATGCACGTAGCTAACTGGCAACAGGTAGAACACAGGATCCAAATGGTGTGGCCTTAGATGACAAAGAGTGGTTCAAGCTAGTATCTGGCCTCTGAGGATCTAACATGAGGTTATGGGGTGTCCTGGAAGGCAGGTTGTGTTCTGACCCAGGCAGGGTGTCAGCGTTTGGGCAAGCCTGTCAGCAGGACCAGCGGGGAGAGCCGGGAGGTGGGATTCAGGGACAGAATAGTTCTGGAGGAGAAACAGTCCTAGAGACTCTGTAATGCAATGTCAAAACGACTGAGATGATACTAAATCCCAGAGTCCTGGGCTGGAGCTCTTTGTGTCCCTCCTGCTTCACATTTAGTTCGTCGTGTTCACCGACTCGCTAAATATTTATTGAGATTCATCTGTGTCAGGCACTGAGCTAGGGATTGGGTACAATAGTGAATATCATATTATCTCTAGTCTCTAACTGGGTTACAGGTAAAAACAATGGCAATTTCAATGCCATGTGACTAGTGAGTGAATGGGATTGTGGGAGCACTCACCTGGTTTTGGGTGGCGAGTGACTGATTCAGGAGATCAGAGATGGGGCGATAAAGCAACTCTTGCTGTGGGGAAAGGGGACCCTAGAGGCTGAAAACTAGGTAGGGCCTGACAAACAAGGTCTAAGGGAAGGCAGAGGAAATTAATGTGACTGAAAGGCTCAATGACTGATTTGTTGCAACAAGTCCATATAGCTTTATGAATGGTGGGGAACTCGTAAGTTGCATTCTTTTCTTATATGATAATTTTAAAGTTTTTAAAACATATGATAATGTTTTTATCATATATGATAATTTTATATGATAATTTTAATGTTTTTAAGAATAATGTGATGAAGAGGATGCACTATATACATATATTTTCATCACACTTAAATCTGTCTTGGCCATTATGAGCCAACCAAATATGCATCTTGTGGGCTGGAAAATTCCTGACCCTCACCACCACCCACACTCTGAGCATTCTTTTAAAGCAGTGACCAGTCTTAATAGGAATTCTGTGGTGGTCCAGTGGTTAGGACTCTGCTCTCACTGCTTGTGGGTTCAATTCCTGGTTGGAGAACTAAGATCCCGCAAGCTGTGTGGCCAAAAAAAACAGCAGTGATCAGTCTTTTAGATATATTTCTAAAAGAGAGTGATGGATATTGCCTATAAAATTCTTTGCTTTAAGACTTTTACAAGTTTGTGCACTTTGAAAAATACTTACATATATTCAACACTTCACTTCAAGTGACTAAGTGCTTCTGGAGCAAGAAACTTATGTGAATAGCCAGGAAATTTTTGAAGTACCAGTTGGGAGCATTGCCTCACCACATAATAAAATGAATTTTGAAACAACACTCATTAAAATCACTTTTGATAGTGGTGTCAGAATCAGTTCACATCAGATGAGGAGATCAAAGGAAAATAGTCAGAACTCCAGAAACCTACATATGAGAGTTTTGTGTTAGAAAGGAGAGACACTTCAAATCAGAAAAGAAAATATGGAGTTTTCAGTCAATGGGGTTGAAAAAACTGGAAAAAAATGAAATGAAATCTCTAGGTCACCACTTATACCAATACATACTAGATGCATCAGAAATTTAAGTGTAAAAATTGAAAGTGAAATACTTGAAAAATGTATACATATTGGTGGAGTGGGAAAGACCTTCCTACGCAAGGGAAAAAAGCAGTAAAACAAAAGACTAAAATATTTGACTCCATGAAAACAGAATGAAAACTTTTATACAGGAAAAAAAACCCACCTCATGAACAAAGTTAAAATGCAAACAGCAATCTGGGCAAAAATATTTGTGACAAAATAAATTAAAAACAAATATCCTTAACACAAAGAGCTCTTTTAAATGAATAAAGCAAGAGACACGACAATAGAAAAATGGACAAATGGCATAAATAAACAATTTGTAGTAAATGTGTGAAAAACTATGTAACCTCACTGATAATTAAAAGTTCAAATTTAAAGAAGACAGTAGGGGCTTCCCCGGTGGCACAGTGGTTAAGAATCCATCTGTCAATGCAGGGGACACGGGTTCGAGCCCTGGTCCAGGAAGATCCCACATGCTGTGGGGCAGCTAAGCCCGTGAGCCACAACTACTGAGCCTGCACTCTAGAGCCCGTGAGCCACAACTACTGAGCCCATGCGCCCAGAGCCTGTGCTCCACAACAAGAGAAGCTACTGCAATGAGAAGCCCGCACACCGCAACAAAGAGTAGCCCCCACTCTCAGCAACTAGAGAAAATCTGCGTGCAGCAGCGAAGACCGGATGCATCCAAAAATTAAATAAATTAATAAATAAATAAATTTTAAAAATAAATAAAAAAGAACATAGTATTAATTCAACCAACGCATTGACACACAACAGAATCCAATACCTGTATGGTGAGGGTGTGATGAAGTGGTCGCTATGGAATGCTGGTGGGAAAATCAGCTAGGACGAGCTTCCTGAAAGGCAATTTGACAATATGTGGTAGAAATCTTAATAATCAGAAGAAAATCAGGCCACTTCCATTTTGAAAAAAAGCATTGTTTTCCTTTCCTCCTATTGTTCTCAAGTATTGCCTATTGACTTCTAAACGTTTGGCACACCTAGAGGCTCTTATTAAAAAGAAAAGTCCACATACTTCTTCCTCAGTAGCTTGATAGGATTTCCTAGGAGGGACCTTGCTTGATTAGAATTATGGAAACAAGGCTGCATAGTCCGTTCTGCCTAATCACTGAAGTGCCAGGAACATCTTGATGGCCGTGTATTTCCTGAGTAATGTTATTATCAGAACAGAAATTGATATCCAAAATGGACACATATACGACTGGATCACGAGGGTAGGGGAGCAGGGGCAGGTGGATAAAATGGGGCACTGGAGTCAGGAATCCTTGCTTCTGATCACTACTTCCTAAAACTGCTGAGGCTCATTAGGGTTATAGGGCTAAACTGATCCAGGAAAACGGTACCAAGGCTCAAATTTTGGGCGATCTGCTCAGTTCATGAATTATTCTGAAAAAATTGTTTTACCATAATATCTTTAGATACTGATGGATGCTAAGGGATGATTGACTCCAACCACTTTTTAGGAGGGATGAGGAAGCTGAGACCCAGAAAGTCTGTCTTTCTCGAAGTCGTATAGCTTATGAATTCAAATCTGTGAATTCATAGACAAGCCACAGCATCGTGCTGCATATCTTCCTGGAATCCAGAGCATTATCTGTCTTGGGTTATTTCCCAAGATACTTGTTGTTTAAAAGCTCATGGTTTCTCGGGCTCCTCCTGCCTCTGGCACTCCAGATGTTGGGCTTTTCGGGACACCAGCACCTCTCTCCTCATCAATTCTGTCTGTTATTCCAGGGGATGGAGGGAGGCCAGTTGGAGAGTGGTGTGTGGTGTGTGGTGTGCGTGCGTCCTGCAAGGGGTCTTGTGAGGGTGGTGCCTGGTGCCTGTGATGCTCAGCTGCTTCTCACTTGTCTGAGAGCAGGAACATTTTGTGAATGGGTAGGGAGCAGTGATGTGAGTGAAACCTCACCCAGACCTTGTGTGTTAACGTTCTTGTGCTTTGTTCTGGACAAGGCCTTTCTTGGAAGAAGCCACTCCTGACAGATTACCCAGAGTGTAGGTAGGCAGTAAGCATTTCACACTATCTTTTGTTGTTGGGTCCTGCAAGGAATGTGCTGAGATGAGAGTGGTGCTTTGTCACTTTGGTGGTCCTTCCAAGTGTTCTTTTTCGTACACTGGGCACAAGTGAATGAGTTCCCTTTACCTCTCTCAAACCCACAGATAAAGTGAGCCTATGCGTTATATGTAATTCTGTTAATTAGAATGTAAGTGTGAATAATAGCACAACTATGCCTAATTTCCAACTTCTGTTTGGCGATTTGACTAACAATGCATTATTCAGTGAGTTCATCACCTTCTCCTTCTGTAGCCCTCCTTTCTTTAAACAGCCAAAATGAGTACATTCTCATGTCTTTGCTTCTTTATCATCCCTTGTACCCTCCCTTCCATACTCACAGTGATGGTAGGGATTCTGTTTCCCCTTTCTCCCTCCCAACCTGAGTTCAGGCCCTGATATGTGTGAGTTTTGTCCCCTCCCTCACAGGAGGACCTTCTCTGTCAGGCTTCCTAATCAACTTTCCATGCTTTCCTGGGCTTATTCCTCATTCTTTCCTCTTTCCCTTCTTTTCAGAACCCTCTTTCTGTTATTTCTCCTGCTTCAGCCAGTCTTTGAACATCTTTCAACATGAATATACATGAAAGGTACATAAATCAAGACACTTTTATTAATGTTATGGAGAAAGTTGTTATTCATAAAGGATAATTTGCTGTCAGTAATTAACTTTCAACCTCAAGATTTATTTTCAATTCCCAGTCGTTCTCTGAGAAATACCCATCTTGGAGGAGGGAACTGCCATTTCTCCTAGATTGTTGTACAACAGAGCAGAGATTGAAGCATAAATTACCACTCTACATGGGAGGTCAGACTAGATGCTTGGGAACAAGGAGATGGTCTGACTTGACTCTCTTCTCAGTTTTTAATATTTGTTTTTCTATTCTGGAATTTGGTGATTTAAGCCGGAATAGTGTCTACTCCATTAAGAGACTGGAAGAACATTGTGTAAGTACAGTGACTGTAAAGGGTGTTTAATATACCAGGAAAAGGTCAGAATTTGGTTATATAAAATCCTCAGCTAAATTCCAGAAATTTTTCATGAGTGCTTTATTTAAAAGGAGAGCTATAAATTGTGGATTTAAAATATGTATGTGGGATGGATTGGATACCATTTTCTCAAATATTCTTGGAAAGGTTCTGTATAACGATGGTGTGTAATTAATTTCTTTTACCCAACTTAGGTTCCTCACTAATAGTGGTTGATTTATTTGTTTAATTTGGTTCATATCAAACTGAAGGTTACAAATAACCTCCTTTGCTGTGTATGGTCTGGACCCAACTATAGAAGCTATTGTCTGTGTAATTTTCTACTTACAGCCCAATTAAACTGAAAGACAAATTAAGAATGATGACATCAGTAAGACCTGATCTATAAACTGTCATGTGAATATGACAATCATTAATGCATTAATGTTCATTTTAATATAACTATTATATCTATTGGCTATAGGAAGAAAATAAAGACAGAATAATAATAAAGTTTTTACTGAGCGCTCCCAACATACCAGAATCTATGCTACATGCTTAATGTGCATGGTATAAAAATAACTATTATTATTCCTGTTTTATAGATATGCTGTTTTTTAAATTCTTGCTTAAGACATGGTCTGACTTCTTGTCATCTAAAGTTTGGGCTTATCTGAAACTCACGTTTTAGGAAACAGGGTGCAAGCTCATGAAATACTTTTTCCCTCATGGATTTCCTAATATTTGGTAGTGTTGATTTGTATACAGAATTCACTATGAAATAAAAAAAAATTCCCATAAATATATTATCAGAGTCAAAAAAGTAAGCAATATTCAAAGCCATTTTAACTTGTTAAACCTCAGAAAAGATTTTTTATTATTTTAATACTATATTAATATATTAATAGTTAATTTTAATATGTTATTAACATATTTTGTGTGATATAATAATAAAATAATATATTATATTATTAATATGTGCACGGTAATCCTATGTAGGGAATGGTGGCGTGGTGGACAAGACCCAGCCACCATGAATACAACAAGGACTGTAAGGTGATTCCAGGAGAGGAATTGAGTTAACTCTGAGCCACCCATTGTTTTATGTCAGATTCTCCTCGTTATTAGTTCAGGTTATAAAATAAAATTTTCTTTTTTTTTTAACTTTAATTTTATTTATTTTTTTATGCAGCAGGTTCTTATTAGTTATCCATTTTATCCATAATAGTGTATACATATCAATCCCAATCTCCCAATTTATCACATCACCACCCCCCACCCCCCAGCCACTTTCCCCCCTTGGTGTCCATACTTTTGTTCTCTACCTCTGTGTCTCTAATTTGGCCCTCAAACCAGTTCATCTGTACGATTTTTCTAGGTTCCACATATATGCGTTAATATACGATATTTGTTTTTCTCTTTCTGACTTACTTCACTCTGTATGACAGTCTCTAGGTCCATCCACGTCCACACAAATGACCCAATTTCGTTCCTTTTTATGGCTGAGTAATGTTCCATTGTATATATGTACCACATCTTCTTTATCCATTCACCTGTCGATGGGCATTTAGGTTGCTTCCATGACCTGACTACTGTAAATAGTGCTGCAATGAACATTGGGGTGCATGTGTCTTTTTGAATTATGGATTTCGCTGGGTACATGCCCAGTAGTGGGATTGCTGGGTCATATGGTAATTCTATTTTAAGTTTTTTAAGGAACATCCATACTGTTCTCCATAGTGGCTGTATCAATGTACATTCCCACCAACAGTGCAAGAGGGTTCCCTTTTCTCCACGCCCTCTCCAGCATTTGTTGTTTGTAGATTTTCTGATGATGCCCATTCTAACTGGTGTGAGGTGATACCTCACTGTAGTTTTGATTTGCATATCTCTAATAATTAATGATGTTGAGCAGCTTTTCATGTGCTTCTTGGCCATCTGTATGTCTTCTTTCGAGAAATGTCTATTTAGTTCTTCTGCCCATTTTTGGATTGGGTTGTTTGTTTTTTTTAATATTGAGCTGCATGAGCTGTTTATATATTTTGGAGATTAATCCTCTGTCTATTGATTCGTTTGCAAATATTTTCTCCCATTCTGAGGGTTGTCTTTTCGTCTTGTTTGTAGTTTCCTTTGCTTTGCAAAAGTTTTTAAGTTTCATTAGGTCCCATTTGTTTATTTTTGTTTTTATTTCCATTACTCTAGGAGGTGGGTCAAAAAAGATCTTGCTGTGACTTATGTCAAAGTGTGTTCTTCCTATGTTTTCCTCTAAGAGTTTTATAGTGTCCAGTCTTACATTTAGGTCTCGAATCCATTTTGAGTTTATTTTTGTGCATGGTATTAGGGAGTGTTCTAATTTCATTCTTTTACATGTAGTTGTCCAGTTTTCCCAGCACCACTTAGTGAAGAGACTGTCTTTTCTCTATTGTACATCCTTGCCTCCTTTGTCATAGGTTAGTTGACTATAGGTGCGTGGGTTTATCTCTGGGCTTTCTATCCTGTTGCACTGATCTATATTTCTGTTTTTGTGCCAGTGCCATACTGTCTTGATTACTGTAGCTTTGTAGTATAGTCTGAAGTTAGGGAACCTGATTCCTCCAGCTCCATTTTCTTCCCTCAAGACTACTTTGGCTAACTGGGGTCTTTTGTGTCTCCATGAAAATTTTAAGATTTTTTTTCTAGTTCTGTAAAAAGTGCCATTGGTAATTTGATAGGGATTGGATTGAATCTGTAGATTGCTTTGGGTAGTATAGTCATTTTCACAAGATTGATTCTTCCAATCCAAAAACATGATATATCTCTCCATCTGTTTGTATCAATTTTAATTTCTTTCATTAGTGTCATAGTTGTCTGCATACAGGTCTTTTGTCTCCCTAGGTAGGTTTATTCCTAAGTATTTTATTCTTTTTATTGCAATGGTAAATGGGAGTGTTTCTTAATTTCTCTTTCAGATTTTTCATCATTAGTATATAGGAATGCAAGAGATTTCTGTGCATTAATTTTGTATCCTGTGACTTTACCACATTCATTGATTAGCTCTAGTAGCTTTCTGGTGGCAACTTTAGGATTCTCTATGTATAGTGTCATGTCATCTGCAAAGAGTGACAGTTTTACTTCTTCTTTTCCAATTTGTATTCCTTTTATTTATTTTTCTTCTCTGATTGCTATGCCTAGGACTTCCAAAACTGCATTGAATAATAGTGGCAAGAGTGGACATCCTTGTCTTGTTCCTGATCTTAGAGGAAATGCTTTCAGTTTTTCACTGTTGAGAATGATGTTTGCTGTGGGTTTGTTGTATATAGCCTTTATTATGTTCAGGTAGGTTGCCTCTATGCCCACTTTCTGGAGAGTTTTTATCATAAATGGGTGTTGAATTTTGCATCTATTGCATCAATAGATGCATGAATTCTCCATCTATTGAGATGATCATATGGTGTTTCAGTTTGTTAATGTGGTGTGTCACATTGATTGATTTGTGTATATTGAAGAATCCTTGCATCCCTGCAATAAATTCCACTTGATCATGGTGTATGATCCTTTTAATGTGTTGTCGAATTCTGTTTGTTAGTGTTTTGTTGAGAATTTTTGCATCTGTATTCATCACTAATATTGGTCTGTAATTTTCTTTTTTGTAGTATCTTTGTCTCGTTTTGGTATCGGGGTGATGGTGGTCTCATAGAATGAGTTTGGGAGCGTTCCTTCGTCTGCAAGTTTTTGGAAGAGTTTGAGAAGGAATGTTTGACAGAATTCATCTGTGAAGCCATCTGGTCCTGGACTTTTGTTTGTTGGAAGATTTAAAATCACAGTTTCAATTTCATTACTTGTGATTGGTCTGCTCATTTTTTCTATTTCTTCCTGGTTCAGTCTTGGAAGGTTATACCTTTCTAAGAATTTGTCCATTTCTTCCAGGTTGTCCATTTTATTGGCATAGAGTTGCTTGTAGTAGCCTCTTAGGTTGTTTCATATTTCTGAAATGTCCATTGTAACTTCTCCTTTTTCATTTCTAATTTTATTGATTTGAGTCCTCTCCCTCTTTTTCTTGATGTGTCTGGCTAATGGTTTATCAATTTTGTTTATCTTCTCAAAGAACCAGCTTTTACTTCTATTGATCTTTGCTATTGTTTTCTTTGTTTCTATTTCGTTTACTTCTGCTCTGATCTTTATGATTTCTTTCCTTCTACTAATTTTGGGTTTTGTTTGTTCTTTCTCTAGTTCCTTTAGGTGTATGGTTGATTGTTTATTTGAGATTTTTCTTGTTTCTTGAGGTAGGATTGTATTGCTATAAACTTCCCTCTTAGAACTGCTTTTACTGCATCCCATAGGTTTTGGATTGTCGTGTTTACATTGTCATTTGTCTCTAGGTAGTTCTTGATTCCCTCTTTGATTTCTTCAGTGATCTCTTGGTTGTAGAGTAACGTATTGTTTAGCCTCCATGTGTATGTGTTTTTTATGTATTTTTCCCTGTAATTGATGTCTCATCTCATAGTGTTGTGGTCAGAAAAGATCCTTGATATGATTTCAGTTTTTGTAAATTTACTGAGGCTTGATTGTGACCCAAGATGTGATCTATCCTTGAGAACATTCCATGTGCACTTGAGAAGAAAGTGTAATCTGCTGTTTTGGGGTGGAATGTCATATAAATGTCAATTAAATCTATCTGGTGTATTGTGTCATTCTAAGCTTGTGTTTCCTTATTAATTTTCTGTTTGGATGATCTGTCCATTGGTGTAAGTAAGGTGTTAAAGTCCCCCACTATTATTGTGTTACTGTTGATTTCCTCTTTTAGAGCCATTAGCAGTTGCCTTATGTATTGAGGTGTTCCTATGTTGGGTGCATATATATTTATAATTGTTGTATCCTCTTCTTGGATTGATCCCTTGATCATTATGTAGCGTCCTTCCTTGTCTCTTGTAACATTCTTTATTTTAAAGTCTATTTTATCTGATATGAGTATTTCTACTCCAGCTTTCTTTTGATTTCCATTTGCATGGAATATCTTTTTCTATCCCTTCACTTTCAGTCTGTATGTGTGTCCCTAGGTCTGAATTGGGTCTCTTGTAGAGAGCATATATATGGGTCTTGTTTTTGTATCCATTCAGCAAGCCTGTTTCTTTCGGTTGGAGCATTTAATCCATTCACGTTGAAGGTAATTATCGGTATATATGTTCCTATGACCATTTTCTTAATTGTTTTGGGTTTGTTTTTGTAGGTCCTTTTCTTCTCTTGTGTTTCCCACTTAGAGAAGTTCCTTTAGCATTTGTTGTAGAGCTGTTTGGTGTTGCTGAATTCTCTTAGCTTTTGCTAGTCTGTAAAGCTTTTGATTTCTCCATTGAATCTGAATGAGATCCTTGCTAGGTAGACTAATCTTGGTTGTAGGTTCTTCCCCTTTCATCACTTTAAATATGTCATGCCGCTGCCTTCTGGCTTGTAGAGTTTCTGCTGAGAAATCAGCTGTTAACCTTATGGGAGTTCCCTTGTATGTTATTTGTCGTTTTTCCCTGTTGCTTTCAATAATTTTTCTTCGTCTTTAATTTTTACCAATTTTATTACTATGTGTCTTGGTGTGTTTCTCCTTGGGTTTATCCTGCCTGGGACTCTGTGCACTTCCTGAACTTGGGTGGCTATTTCCTTTCCCATGTTAGGGAAGTTTTCGACTATAATCCTTCAAATATTTTCTCAGGTCCTTTTTCTCTCTCTTCTCCTTCTGGGTCCCCTATAATGCGAATGTTGTTGTGTTTAATGTTGTCCCAGAGGTCTCTTAGGCTATCTTCATTTCTCTTCATTCTTTTTTCTTTATTCTGTTCCACAGCAGTGAATTCCACCATTCTGTCTTCCAGGTCACTTATCCATTCTTCTGCCTCAGTTATTCTGCTATTGATTCCTTCTAGTGTATTTTTCATTTTAGTTATTGTATTGTTCATCTCTGTTTGTTTGTTCTTTAATTCTTCTAGGTGTTTGTTCTTTAGGTCTTCTAGGTCTTTCTTAGACATTTCTTGCATCTTCTCAATCTTTGCCTCCATTCTTTTTCCGAGGTCTTGAATCATCTTCACTATCATTATTCTGAATTCTTTTTTTGGAAGGTTGCCTATCTCCACCTCATTTAGTTGTTTTTCTGGGGTTTTATCTTGTTCCTTCATCTAGTATATAGCCCTCTGCCTTTTCATCTTGCCTATCTTTCTGTGAATGTGGTTTTTTCCCCACAGGCTGCAGGATTGTAGTTCTTCTTGCTTCTGCTGTCTGCCCTCTGGTGGATGAGGCTACCTAAGAGGCTTGTCCAAGTTTCCTGATGGGAGGGACTGGTAAAATAAATTTTTCTTTGCGGAAAGCTAACCACCATTAGTGTTATCAGATCTTTACTTGCTTCTCTAACGACTTACACTGACCAGCCCAGACTGTGTGTGATTTACAGTTCAAATAATGTTGATTTATATTCGTTGTACATTTGAATGGAAACTTTTAATTAAATGCACTTTAAAATGGAGACCAATTAAACTTTTGTCTGATATTATCTTCTTAAAATAGCTAATGAGTATAATAATCTCATGGAAGCTCTGTGCCTCCTCTGGGGAACCAAATGGACAGCTCCTCCACTGCCTCTATGGCAACTGCAGACCTCCTGAGGAAACACTGCCTGGAAGGAAGACA
Source organism: Aethalodelphis obliquidens (assembly GCF_003676395.1). Taxonomy (NCBI): domain Eukaryota; kingdom Metazoa; phylum Chordata; class Mammalia; order Artiodactyla; family Delphinidae; genus Aethalodelphis; species Aethalodelphis obliquidens. The sequence continues at coordinate 77,014,001 of NW_020837947.1, forward strand.
GAACTAGCATCTCAGTTGGACCAAGTTACAGTGGAGGGATCCTCCTTACTTTTCCTTGGTTTTCACGCATGGACTGTCCTTGAAGGTGATGATTGTTGGGTCTGACATATGGGTTATCATATCATTACCATATGATAACCACTTGGGGGAGTGGGAGGTGGCTTTAAATACAGCATGAGTGTATAACTGCAGACATTTAGTGAATCACAGCTCTATGAGTGCAGCTTTTTTGTTGTAGTGAAAACTTGGAGGCAATATATATTACTAATCAGGAAAAGGAGGAATCTGAGTTGCTCTGACATCAAATTTGAAAAAGTAAATGACTATTTAATAAAACAATATATTAAATAAAAATAAATACAAAAATATCTACTTTAAGATTCTTTTGGAAACATTAGAAGACTGTATTACAAGAGTTAACAATGATCATCTCTGTTTGGATGAGTGTGACTTAAAATTTCTACAGTAAGTATGCATCTTATTTAATAAGAAAAAAAGTTGAAGTAATTTAACAATGACTTGATGGATTAGTTCACATGACCAAATAGATAAGGAATATTCCATTTAGACCCAAGATTTAATAAGATATTCTCTGAAGATCATAATGCTATCATTGTACTTGTGTATTTATAGGCTATGTTTGCTATAAAAGATTTAAAAGATTATCATATAGATTTGGTAGGAATTGTTTTACGTTGTCCCAAATAAAACTATAATGTCTCTGTATTTATAAACAAAACATTTCTTGGCTAGCATATGCACAGACATTTTGCTTTTCCAAAATTGCATTTGTTTTGTTTATTTTTAAAAAAGTTTAAACAATCATGAACTTACAGAAAAGTGGAAAGTACAGTACAAAGACTGTCTACCCCTGGAACCATTGGAGAGTGAGTTTCAAACCTGATTCCCATCATCCTTAATTCTTTAGTGTGAATTACCTACAAATAAGGATATTCTCCTATGTAACTGTGATACAAGCATCAAGATTAGAAAATTAACACTGATACTTTACTACCATCGAATTCCCAGAACCCATTCCAGTTTCCCAGTTTTCCCAGCAGTGTCTTCTGTAGCAAAAGGATTTGTTTCAGAATCACAATTGCTTTTAGTTATATCTATCTCTTTCATTTATTTCAGTCTGGAACATTTCCCTATTCCTTCCTTGACACTTTTGAAGATTACAGGTCATTTATTTTGTGGAATGTCCCTCATTTTGGGTCTGTCTGACATTTCCTCATGATTAGATCCAGGTTATGCACCTTTGGCAAAGCATTTTTTGTTTGTTTGTTTTTTATGCTTGAGTTATATATGTATGTTTGTATATGTATATATGTAGACACATATATATCTATATAAAATATAAACTTTAGTATGTCCTCCTTTTCATTCCTAATATTATTTTTAATTGAACTATATTTGACATATAATATTTTAATTTCATGAGTACAATATAATGATTCAACATTTGTAGACATTGCAAAATAAGTCTAGTTACCATCTGTCACCATACAAACCTAATACAATATTATTGACTGTATTCCCTACGCTGTACATTATACCCTCATGACATTTATTTTATAACTGGAAGTTTGTACCTCTTGATTCAATTCCCCCATTTCACAGCCTTTCAGCCTCTCTCTGTCAACCACCACTCTATTTGCTGTATTTGTTAGTCTGGGTTTTTGTTTGTTGGTTGGTATGTTTTGATTTTTAGATTCCACATATAAGTGAAATCATACGATATTTCTCTTTCTCTGTCTGACTTATTTCACTTAGCATAATACCCTCAAAGTCCATCCAGGTTGTGGCAAATGGCAAGATTTTCTTTTTTGAGGCTGAGTAGTATTCCATTTTAGGTGTGTACCACATCTTCTTTATCCATTCATCTATCAGTGGATACTTAAGTTGTTGCCATATCTTGGTTATTGTAAATAATACTTCAATGAACATAGGGGTGCATATGTCTTTTCAAGTTAGTGTTTTTATTTTCTTTGGATAAGTACCTAGAAGTGGAATTGCTGGATCATATGGTAGTTCTATTTTTAGTTTTTTAATGAACCTCCATACTTTTCTCCATAGTGGCTGCACCAATTTACGTCCCCAGCAACAGTGCACGAGGGTTCCCTTTTCTCCACATTCTCACTAACACTTGTTATTTGTTGTTGTTGTTGTTGTTTTCCACAGGAGAAGGAAGGATTTATTTTGCTTGCAGCAAGTAAGGAGAACACTGGGGATATTTCCCAAAGCAGTGTCTTTTGTTGATTTTTTGATAATAGCCATTCTGACCATTGTAAAATGATATCTCATTGTGGTTTTTATTTGCATTTCCCTGATGATTAGTGATTTTGACCATCTTTTCATGTGCCTGTTGGCCATGTGTATGTCTTCTTTGGAAAAATGTCTTTTCAGATCCTCTGCCTATTTTATAATTGGATTTTTTTTTTATTATTGAGTTGTATGAGCTCTGTATCTATTTTGTATGTTAAACTTTTATTGGACGTATGATTTGCAAATATCTTCTCCTACTCAGTAGGTTGCCTTTTCGTTTTGCTGATGGTTTCCTATGCTGTGTAGAAGCTTTTTAATTTGATGTAGTCCATTTGCTTATTTTTGTTTTTGCTGCCCTTGCCTTTGGAGCCAGATTCAAGAAAGTATCTCTGAGACCAATGTCAAGGAGCTTACTGCCTCTGTCTTCTTCTAGAAGTTTTATGGTTTCAGGTCTTACATTAAGTCTTTAATCCATTTTCAGTTAATTTTTGGGTATTGTGTAAGATAGTGGTCCAGTTTCATTCTTTTTCATGTGGCTGTCCAGTTTTCCAAACACTGTTTATTGAAGAGACTGTCTTTCCCCCACTATATAGTCTTTCTTCACTAAATATTTGTTTTTAATGACCTCCCAAATCTTCTTTGATACCAGAATTATAACTTTAGGGACACAAGAAGACTGTAACCTAAGCTTGGATTTCCATATGACTCCATCATTTATAACCGTAACATCATTTTTGACCTTCATCCAGCCTGTTTTGCTGCATGAATTGGTTAGGACATCTCACCATCAATTGCCCTTGTGGTCTGTCTCAGGGCTTCTCAACTTCAAAGCAGTTGACATTGTGTGCTTGACAAGTCTTTGTTGTGGAGGCTTGTCCTGTGTGTTGTAGTATGTTTATGCTTATGTATCCTTGGCTTCTACCCACAAGATACCAGTAGCACCTCCTACTCCAAGCTGTGACAACCAAAAATGTCTTTAGACATTGAAAAAATATCCCTTGAGGGATGAAATTGCCTCTGGTAGAGAACTCATGGTGTAGCTTGTTTCTTTAGCTGATCTGAACTCAATTGGTATCCAAATCTTCTTGAAACAGAAATAGAATGGTTTAGGCAATTTCTTTTCTTCCAGTTGTGTTCCATTGTCTTTTAAATATAACCAGAACATTCTATCATATTCTAGCAATGGCATTTTTCTAAATGCTAAATATGACTAGTTCTAACTTAGTTTCCAGTGGGACCTTGGCAGGACAAGAGACTTGCTTGACATAAGTTGCCATTTTACTAGCAAGCACCAGCCTTAGTGAGCTCCTTACTTAAAAAATTCTTTGGTGTTCGTATCTCTTTAAATGTTGTTTATTTTTCAAAGTCTATTGAAAGAACAAAAACATACCTCACACTTTCCTTTGTAATAAATGGGACTTTATGATTCCTTCTCTTTTTTCCTTAAGGGCACTTACTGTTTGGTCTATACATTTTGGCAAGTAATTACTTTCCACTTCACACTTGATTTTATACCTTCTTGTTTGCTTGCTCATTTTCACCTTGTCATTTTATATTCCTGTCTAATTGGAAACTCTTGAAGGCAGAGATATACCTCCTTTGTTTACCCTACAACCTTGACATATGGCTAGACTACGTGGAGTGGATACTCAATAAATACGGGATTCAATTCAACTGGTTATGCTGGAAGTGGTTAAAAACTGAGTATTTTAGGGCTTCCCTGGTGGCGCAGTGGTTGAGAGTCTGCCTGCCGATGCAGGGCACATGGGTTCGTGCCCCGGTCCGGGAAGATCCCACATGCCACGGAGCGGCTGGGCCCGTGAGCCATAGCCGCTGAGCCTGCGCGTCTAGAGCCTGTGCTCCGCAACGGGAGAGGCCACAACAGTGAGAGGCCTGCGTACCGCAAAAAACAAACAAACAAACAAAAAAAAAAAACTGAGTATTTTAGAATATGATGGATTCCCAGCAAGCTTACCCCTAGAAAATGCAGAAAAGAAATTCACTAAAATATGTCAACTTTTCTAGTGTTTTGTATCTGTTAGTCATTTGCCTTAGTATTCCCATGAAGCAAATGAAGGTATACCCATCTGCAATGAAAAGTGGGCTTACTGCATGTGAACTGTATCATATGGCTACTGCTCTCACTCGAACTGTCCTACCTTGAGAAGTTCTTTCTTCCTTCAGTTTTTTCATTTTGTGAACAAAAATGTGGCTAAGTGTCTCTCAACAATTTCAGAATGATGGGCTCTGGATATATGTCAACACTTGAAAGTTACCATAGCAATCAGCTGTATTTTTCTCTTAGTTGGTAAGGTTGGTTAGTTATAAATATTATGGGGTTTTTTTCAAAAGCAGTTTTTACCTTTCACCAATCCAGGATATTTATGTTTCTTTCTTTTTTTTTTTTTTGCGGTACGGGGCCTCTCACTGTTGTGGCCTCTCCCGTTGCGGAGCACAGACTCCGGACGTGCAGGCTCCCCGACCATGGCTCACGGGCCCAGCCACTCTGCGGCATGTGGGATCTTCCCGGACCGGGGCATGAACCCGTGTCCCCTGCATCGGCAGGCGGACTCTCAACCACTGCGCCACCAGAGAAGCCTACCTATGTTTCATTTTTTGTTGACTATAGAAATGATAAGACATTTCTACACATTTTGACAAATATAGAGATCATGTAAAATTAAGTTGTTATCGTGGCCAAATACTCAGAGGAACACAAAATATATTTTGCCAAAAAAAATTTATCTTGGGCTTAGTGAGAAAAAGACATTTTACTAAAGTTAACTACAAACCAAGCACTTTAAAAAGATTGGAATAACTCTTAGTATTTTAATGAATTTAGAAGAAAGAACAGATATATTCTCCAAGATGGTATTTTTTGTTTAACTCGTCATGTGGCATTATGCAATCTTAAATGCAAACCAGTACTGTTATAAATATAGTAACTGCAGAAATATATCAGGCTTCCCTGGGGGCACGGTGATTGAGAATCTGCCTGCCAGTGCAGGGGACACGGGTTCAATCCCTGGTTGGGGAAGATCCCACATGCAGTGGAGCAAATATGCACCACAACTGCTGAGCCTATGCTCTAGAGCCTGTGAGCCACAACTACTGAGCCCGCATGCTGAAACTACTGAAGCCCGCGTGCCTAGAGCCTGTGCTCCGCAACAAGTGAAGCCACCACAATGAGAAGCCCACGCACCGCAACGAAGAGTAGACCCCACTCGCCGCAACTAGAGAAAGCCAGTGTGCAGCAATGAGAACCCAACGCAGCCAAAAATAAATAAAGTAAATAAATTTATTTTAAAAAAAAAAGAAATACATCTCAGGCAGGCTTGGGCTTGGGCCTGTTGACCAGTTCTACACATGGAAAACTGACCTTCCACTCACCTCATCCTACAGTAAACTCAGAGAAACATGCCTGTCATCAATTATACCTGTACAGAGGTAGGTACTAATCTAAGTCTCTAAAACATACAGATTGGAAGAAACAGCACATTGCCAAATTCAGTCTTTAGGCAATATTTTAACTTTTCTTTTCTCTACAATTATTCCAATATTTTCCTACCTTTCTAATTAAAGTTTATACCCTGAGGGAAGGGAGGGAAGGCAAGAGTTCATAAAACACCTTTAGAAATAGCAAATGGAAGCATCTTAAATGACCTCAGTAGAGCTGGGTACCTCTGTAGGTGCTGAAGACCAGGAAGGTTGGTGCTGTCACAGGGAGAGCTCTGGATGCCCCGCTCTGCACCATAGTCTTCAAGCTCCTCAATTCTTGTATTTTAACTTACATAAAGGGAGTTAAAGGACCATAAATCCTTTGCTTGTCCTTGTTGAGATCTTTTTGAATAAATCATCTTCACATTTGGAGGCTGTTGTGGTGATTAAAATTTCTCGGAGAAACTGCTGTATTAAGACAGGGAAAATTCCTAAGATTCAGTTTCTTCCTAAATCATATTTGGCTTTTATTTATTATAAATGGAAATGGCTTTCAAGAGAGGCTCCATTATTTTCCTTTAAATGTAATATAATAAACTCAGTGCTTCCATTTTAATTTTAAAAATTAACTTTCTACTTATTACTTTTCTATTACTGTAAAGAAGTTTCTTTGTCTTAAAATTCTATTGAACATTTTGTCATTTTCATTTGAATTTTGCTTTCATTATTCATTTACTTGACACATATTTTTAAGGACCTACAATGTTATATCATCAATAGGCACTTTGGCAAAGCAAATTCAGATATAGTCCTTCCTCAGGGATCTTCTATAAAGTTAAAAACAACAACAGCACATAATCTTCGCAAGTTTAGTCAGTTTGAAAGTAGGCAGACCTGATTTCAAATCCAGATTCTACCAACTGAAAAGGCCCTAAGCTTTAGTGTGCCCACAGTCTTCCCTGTATAGACCTTAATTAGAAAGGTAGGAAAATATTGAAATAGGTGATGAGAAAATAAAGGTAAAAATTTGGCTAAGAGACTTTGAGATTTGGAAATGTGCCATTTCTTTCAATCTCTATGGGGCTTGAGATGGGGTTTTTGGAAGAAGTAAGATTTATGATGCATTTTGTATTTTGTCTCTGTGACCAATATATGTGTCGTGGAGATAATTTGATGCTTTTAGTTCTTTAAATATTTCTTCTTAAATAAATCCATTCAGTCCATTAACCATAGTTAATGTTTTCCCACTGGTTTTCATGTCAGAGCTAAAGACCAATGTAGGCTAATGGGGAAGGAGAAAGAAAAATTAGTACATTCATGATTTATTCCCTGTTCTCACTTTAGACAAGTTAATTTTCCTTAAATTATCAGGTTCTATCTTAATCATAGGCCACTTGTGGTTATCAAGAAATAAATGTTTGTATATTTGGCCTTCATGGTTTTACATTTCATACTAAAAGCCAAATTCAACCCGTCCTTTAACACCCTATCACAAAACAGTCCATGTGGGAGCCAAAGTTCTAAGAAAATGAATAATTCTTAAATTATAAAAATCTTCTCCCAATGGTTATTAAACTAAGACTTGAGAGGGGCTATTTTGTTAAATTAACATTCACATGTTATAATTGCCTTAAGAAGATGACTCTTGTTTCCAGAGTAATCACATTACAAATGAAAGAGCACTTACATCACAGCATCCTGGGTGGGTAATCTAAACCTCATCCAAAAAACAGCCACAAAAACTAAAGCCCCACCCAAGATTACCTTTCTTCTTTTTTTAAGACCAGAGGGTAAAGGGTATGGTGTGATGTGGTTTCTTTGGATTCTCTGGTACTGTGAATGAAAGGAAGAAATAACTTAAAGAAGGAAAGAAATAGCCTAGATTTTAATGAGTGTTGTTTTATTCATTTCATCCGTTTAAAGCAACTTCTTTACAGTTTATTATAACATCATCACTTGTCTTCCAAATTTGTGACATATATTAAAAAGTTTATACGTTAAAAAATCATCCTTAGCAGTAGATTCTCCTTGTTAAGAAATTAGAACTTAATAGATCAAACTGGAGTACCCCTTCATTATTCCCCTCTCCAATGCCTCCTATCTTAGTCCTTTCTCTAGAAATACTCACTATTAACAATGTAATATATATGCTTCCAGACTTTTCTCCGTGGGGTTGCCCATAGAAAAGGTATCTATGTGTGTATGTATTTTAACATAAATGATGTATCCATTATTTCACTTAACAGTATGGCTTAGACAATTTTTCATGTCAGTGTTTACAGGTCCACCTCATTTTATCAATAGAAACTTGCAGCATGATCTTCCACAGAAAAGGTGCACAATTAGTTATTTAGCCATTCCTGTTGTTATGAATATTTAGGTTGTTTTTGAATTTTTCACTGTTACAAACAACATTCCAGTGAAGATCCTTGTACTTGCTTCCTTGGGCACGTGGCTCTCTGGGGGAGATATTAACAGTAGAATTTCGGAATGATGGGTTATGCAAAATCACCTCTTAATGGTTGTCCTTGTACTTATATTCCCTCCAGCTATGTATGAGTATACTCACTGAATTTTAATTTCCTCTGTTAAAGTAAGACTGAGCAACAGTTTGTATTAAGCTAGATCATTTTTATTATTTCTTCTGTGAATTACCAATTTATATCCTTGGCCTATTTTTCAATTAGTTCAGGTTTTTTCTTTCTTTAAATGATTTATTAATTCTAACCCTTTTCTGTTGTTTATGTTGCTTGTCTTCTACCTTTTAAAGTGCTTTGGTCATTCAGGTGTTTTAAATTTTGATGTAGTCAAATTTATTATATTTTCTTTTATGACTTTTCCTTTTCTGCATATTATTTCAGATGGTTTCCTGACTCCAAGGTTGTACATATTTGCCTATATTTACTTCTAATAGTTTCTTATATATATATATGGCTGAGTAATATTTGTGTATATGTATATCTCCCACATCTTCTTAAGCCAATTGTCTGTTGATGGACACTTAGGTTTCTTCCATGTCTTGACTATTGGAAATAGTGTTGCTATGAATATTAGGGTGCATGTATCTTTTTTTTCATCTTTTCTGAATATATGCCCAGGAGTGGGGTTGCTGGATCATAAGGTAGCTCTATTTTTAGTTTCTTAAGGAACCTCCATACTGTTCTCCATAGTGGCTGCATCAATTTACATTCCCACCAACAGTGTACGAGGTTTCCCTTTTCTCCACATCCTCTCCAGCATTAATTGTTTGTGAACTTTTTAATGATGGCCATTCTGACTGGTGTGAAGTGATACCTCACTGTAGTTTTGATTTGCATTTCTCTAATAATTAGTGATGATGAGCATCATTTCATGTGCCTGTTGGCTATCTGTATGTCTTCTTTGTAGAAATGCTTATTTAGATCTTTTGCCCATTTTTTGATTGGGTTGTTTGTTTTTTCAGTATTGTATGTGCTGTTTGTATATTTTGGATATTAATCCCTTGTCAGTTGCATCATTTGCAAATATTCTCTCCCATTAAATAGGTTGTTTTTCATTTTGTTGATGGTTTCCTTTGCTGTGCAAAAGCTTAACATTTAATTAGGCCCCATTTGTTTATTTTTGCTTTTATTTCTTTTGCCTTGCGAGACTGAACTAAAAAATATTGCTATGATTTACGTCTGAGAATGCTTTGTCTATATTATCTTCTAGGAGTTTTTTGGTGTCATGTCTTATATTTAGGTCTTGAAACCATTTTGAGTTTATTTTTGTATATGTGAGGGAGTGTTCTAATTTCATTCATCTACATGTTGCTGTCCAGCTTTCCCACCACCTCTTGTTGAAGAGGCTGTCTTTTCTTCACTGTATATTCTTTCCTCCTTTGTCATAGATTAATTGAGCGTAGATGTGTGCATTGATTTCTGGGATCTCTATTCTGTTCCATTGATTTACATGTGTGTTTTTGTGCCAATATAGAGTCTTTGCTCTTAATGAGTACACATGATAATAAATTCCTATTTGTACGTGGGTCTGTTTCTGAAGTCTCTTCTGCTTATATTAAACAATAATACCTCATAGTTCTAATTACTATAGATTTCTAATATGCTTGACATCTATTAGACAGGTTGCTTTTCTTTGTATTTCTTTTTTTAAAAAAGGACTTTAGTTACCACTGTTCATCCAATCTTTTGTATAAATTTTAGAATTTCATAAAAATTATAGTTGTATTTTGAATAGCATTACGTTGAAATTATATATTTATTTGAAATAGAATTTACATTTTAAAAATATTGAGGTTTTCATCTATGAATGTGGTATATTTCTTCCCTTATTCAGGCTACTTTATGGTTTTTTAAATTAAGTTTTGTAATTTTTTTCCATAGAGGCTTTAATTATTTCTATTAAGTTTATTCTTAAGGACTTTATAATTTAATTTCTGTTGCTATTGGGAATGTGATTTTCCCCCCAATTACATTTTAAAAAGCATTGATGCCAATAGCATAGAAAAGTTGTTGATTTTTTTAATGTTGATTTTGCATCTTGCCATCTATATAATTGAACTTCCTTCTTAGTTATAGTAGTCCTTTATTTAAATACCTTTAATTTTCTAGGTAGATTGTCATGTCCTTTGTAATTAGTGGTAGTTTTTCTCTTACTTTACAATATTTATAACACCTGTTATGGTTTTACTTATTTGATTCCATTGACTAGGATGTCCAGTTTGATACTGAACAGTAGTAGTAGTATTCGTGTTTTGTTACTGAGCTTAAAGGCAATATTTCCAGTAAGTCTCATGTTGGCTGTATTTTGCAGGTTCAGTAGATACCTTTGATCAAATTAAAGAAGCTTTGTTTTGTTTTTGGTTTTCATACACACACACACACACACACACACATTGTGCACGTGCAGACACACACACAACCATATATATAGCTCCTCAGTTGAGTCTTTGGAGCATCATTGAAATTATTTTTCTCCTAAATCATGTGACTAAGTTAGTGAATTACATTGGTTGTTCATTATTAGAAAAATCTATCTTTGCATTCCTGGAATAAAACTTGCCTGATAATAATGCATTATTCTTTTGATGGATTGCTGAATTTACATTTCTAATATTTTATTTAGCATTTTTGCATCCATGTTTGTGATATTGGTTTATACTTTTCTTTCGTTATGCAGTCTTATTTTGAATTTTTGGAAAGCTTATGACCCATATGTAAATAGGTTGGTAGCTTCTCATATTTTTCCATTCTTGTTTGTTTAAAATATGAATTTCTATTTTTTAAAGGGCTGGTAATAGTTGCCTACAAAATTTTGTGGGCTGGCAACCTTGGGTTATATATTTGAATACTGTTCCTAGTTTTTTCTGCCTTTATTGGATTGATTCAATTTTCTTCTACTTTTTTTCCTGATGGTGTAAAAATTATAAATTGTTTTTGTTTTTCTAGTAATTGCTATTGCTGTTCAATTTTTAACACATGAAACTAAATATATTTTCTATTAATATTCAGAGTTTACCAGTGTCTCTCTACATTCATTGAACAAAATGAAATCTCTGTATGCTTCAGTTTTACTCGAAGCATTTCCTTTCATTACCATTTCCCCCATGTTGGGATTATTTGGACTTTTGGTTCTACATTGTTATTTTTAAAATTATCATTGTTGTTTTAAAAAATCAACACAATTAGGATTAATAATGTAATTTAATGGATTTATTTGTTCACCATTTCTTCCTTATTACTATATTTATTTTTATTTTAAATGGGATAATTATTTCAAAGAGTTATTATAAATGGTAAACTTACTGATTCCTTCATGTTTCATCTTCATACCTGAATGGTAGTTTAGTTAGGTATAAAATTATAGGTTTAACTTTTTTTTTTCCTTGCTCCTTTTTTTCATTGTTGAGGAAATTCTCTGTAGACCATTTTTTTTTCTTTCCTAAAGATTTTAGGATTTGTTTCCTTTATTCCTGGTTTTCTGAGATGTTAATATAATGCCTAGGTGTGAGTTTTAAAAATTTATCTTACTCAGTACTTGGTTAGTCCTTAAATTGTTACTAATGTATATATTACCTTTCTTCATTACTTCTAATATCTCTTTTAGTAACTCCATTAGATGGGTGATTGAATGTTTGGGTCTATTTTACATGATTTCTAACTTTTATTTTATACTTTATGTCCCTTCATCACTTTTTCTTGCATATTGGAAGAACTTCTTAGCTTAATATTCTGGTTAAGAAAGTTGTTCTTTGGGGCTTCCCTGGTGGCGCAGTGGTTGAGCGTCTGCCTGCCGATGCAGGGGACGTGGGTTCATGCCCCGGTCCGGGAAGATCCCACATGCCGCGGAGCGGCTGGGCCCGTAAGCCATGGCCGCTGAGCCTGCGCGTCCGGAGCCTGTGCTCCGCAACAGGAGAGGCCACAACAGTGAGAGACCCGTGTACCGCAAAAGAAAAAAAAAAAAAAAAAGAAGAAAGTTGTTCTTTGACTCTGTCCATTCTTTGACCCACTTATTGAGTACTCTATTTCAATGACCAAAATTTTAATAGTTGTTTATTTCTAATTGATCATTTTCTATGGATTTAATATCTTCACAAATATCCCTTTGGGTATGAATTATACTTAAAGTCATATTATGACTTCTTTATTAATTTTGGTTCCTTGATATAAGTTCTTCACTTTTTTAAAACAAAGAACTCTTATTTCTAATGCTTAATGATTTCTGAGTGTTTGTTCCTGCAGCTGAGACTCATTGTTAGGCTGTCCATTCTATGTGTTCCTGCAGTTGCTTAGACACGGGGGCAGGATTTGCTGCTGGAAATCTGTATTTCAATCTGTTTTCAAGAGCATGTAGGAGGGATAGGGCTGCCACTGGGCAGAGTGCCTCAGAGGCTAGCTTCTGGTAGGTGAGGGGATGTCTCCATCCTCTTGGGTAGCTGCAGCCACCCAGGGCATCTGGGATGCTGTTTTGCTTCTTTAACCCAAGTTCCCATACCCACTGCTTTCAGCTGAAGCAACAACTGTTGTTTCTGCTCTTTGACTCAACAAGTGGCCTGCATTGGTAGAGGGGGTGTGCACAGTTCAACCTTCTTGACTGTTTGTGCTGCTGTTCTCTAACAGTCACAGTCTGTTGTCCCAAACTCGCCACCCCCCTTGTCCTTGGTTTTCATTCCTAACATTTTTGGCAACACTCTCCTATTCTTGTTGTAAGCTGCGGTTTTAAATCTTCATTCTAATCCCATCTGCTTTCTGTCTTCCAGTGTTTTCTCAAAGTTTATGGTCCTCCAAAGGTTGATACTGTTTTCCAGTTATATGGATTTAAAAAATCCTTTCTAAAACCTTAAGGGTTTGCAGTGAGAAGAGGAAGCTATAATCTATTTCCATTCTGCCACCTTGAAATAGAAACCAGAGTACTTTTTAAAACCTTAGGAGGATGTTTTAAAAATAAGTTTAACAGACCAGTTTTCAGGGCTGCCATTTATGGTCATGTGTGCAATGCACCGTATGAAGGCTCTGGCTGAGGAGGTAGATGAGAGCTGACACTGACCTCACTTCTTTTCACTGTACTGTGTTTACTTTCAGAGAAAAGGGGCCCTTTCCTCCAATGTACACAGTGATGCCCTAATGGTCAGCAGTGGTGCTGGCCATTTGAGCTTTAAAATACATTATGTATGGTGATAGTTCCACGGGTATAAACTTATGTCAAAACTCATCAAATTATTCACTTGAAATATGCACGGTTATTGTACATCAATTACAATACCTCAGTAAAGTTGTAAAATAAAGTTAGAAAAGTAAATTATGTTATGCAAGTAGTGAAGTAGGTAGAATGTGCTATTGGATTTAGAGGATAAATTCTGAAGGTTTCATATTTTATAAATTGGTTAATACAATATCAAAGCTTTACCTTAGTTGACAAAGTACCAATAATTGTGAAAGAAGAGACATTCATGAACCACAGAAATGATAGTTAGCAAGCAATGGTAATTAATCGTTAGTCACCTTTTATCAGGGAAGAAAATAGTAGAGTTAACAACCTGCCTTGGGTATCTTAGGGAGACTCCTAGGTGGAGGCAGAAGGATGAACTAGGGCTGTGCTGTTCACTATAAGACCCACTAGCCACATGTGACTATTTAAATTTAAATTTATTAACACAAAATAAAATAAAAATTCAGTTCTTCAATTATTCTAGTTTCATTTCAAGTGCTCAAGTCCTTGTGACTAGTAACTACTGTAACAGACAGCACAGATATAGACCATTTCTGTCATTGCAGAAAGCTCCATTGGACAGTGCTGACCTAGATAATCTCTTAATTTAGGTTCTTTCCATTCTAATAGCTTTATTTCTGTAGATTAGTATATTAGCATATTTATCTCTGTAGATTAGTCAGATTGTCTAAGGGGGAAATGGAGTATGGATACACACTGAGCGTAGAATAGGTACTGGGTGATTGATGACATTGTTGGTGGATGTATGTATGAATGAATACATGTATGAAGAGTAGCAGTGAATTCCCACTATTTGATAAAGCATTGCATTCATTCATCCACTCATGAATTCAACAAATATTTATCAAATGTTTGCCATGTACTGGGTACTGCTTCAGCTTCTTGGGATATATGAGTAAACTAAATAGACAAAGATCACTTTCCATGTGGAGTTTACATGCCAGGGTGGGGATGTATTACAAATAATAAGCATAATATGTAAGTAAATCATATCACAAGTTTTAAGGTGATAAATGTTATGCAAAATAAAATGTAAATAAAACGTAAAACAGAGTAAGAGGAATGAGGAGTGCTGGGTGAGGATAGAGAAATAAGGATTATAATTTTAAGTAGGGTCGTCAGGTTATGCCTCACTGAGCAGGTGACATTCAAATAAAGACTTGAAAGAAGTGGGGAGTAAGCCATGTGAATATCTGGGCAAAGAGCATTCTAGGCAGAGAGAACAGCAGGGTGCAGACCTACGTTGGGGGCATGAGTGTCATGTTCAAGAAATAGCAAGATGAGTGGTGGAGCAGAGTGAACAGGAGGGTAGCTGGAGAAGAGGACTGAGAGGTAACATATGGACAGATCAATAGGGTCTTGTAGGCCATTGTAAGAGCTTTGATTATGACTCCAAGAGGGTTTGGAGTGGAGAAGGGACATGATCTGACTGAAGTTTTAAAAGGTTCAGTGTAGCTTCTGTGTCAAGAAGACACTGCAGTGGTACAAGGACAGAAGCAGGAAGACCATTTGGAAGCCGTTGCAATATCCATGCAGAAACTGATGGTGGTTGGCTCTAGGGTGGTAGTGGTGAGAATTGGTCAGACCCTGATGTATTGTTTAAGTACAATGATAAATAGCTGGATGAATTAGAAGTGGGTGTTAGAGAAAGGAAGTGTCAGTTAGGATACCAGAGTTTTCACCTGAGCAACTAGAATGATGACGTTGCTATTCACAGAGCTAGGGAAGGCAGAGGAGGAACAGCTTAAGGGAAAGATTAGGAATTGAGTTTTAGACCTCCTGGATTTAGGATGTCTGCTAAAGTAGTTGAACAGGCTGCTGGGTAAGCAGGTCCAGATTTGGGAGAACAATCAGGGAGGGACATAGTGTTATTGATAAGTAAGGAAATATATTCTCTGTTAATGAACTAATGCAAGTTTTTGTACGTCAGAAGGTGAGAGTTGGCTGGCTGTGAGGTGGGATAAAAATGTCATCATTTGGTTCTTAGCAAGAACTAGGAGAAGACCTGTCCATAAATTTTGCTTTGCAAATATTCACAAAATATCCAGGCATTAATTTTGGCTTTAAAAAAGGGAATGTTTCCGTGCAGGCAGAGATGTGCCCACGCAGAGATGTGCCCTCTCGGGCACAGGGGTTTTCTGTGATTTTTGCAGAAAACACTTTAGCGTTTTTTGTTAATACTGACGCCATGTTAGGACATATGCTGGTATTTTTTTCCTCCCAGCCCCATAATATTTTTAGCAATTAAACCCAAAGTACTGTACTTTAAATATATTTTATTTATCACTGTAGCATAAATAATTTCTTTTTAAGTAATAGGGAAGAAAGCCTTGCTATTAATTTAAAAGAATGAACTAATTAAATGTAAGTATTTGAGCATCAGGACTGAGTCCTATAAAAACAAGTTAATCAAAATCATGGAGCTTTATAATCTTAAAAGGATGACATCAAGGGTCTGATGTCTTGGATTCTTAAGGGCAGACATGGAACAGTCCAACATCTATGCCAGAATGACCTCTATGAAGCATAATATTTCCTTTTAAATATTTAGACATCAAGATAGTTTTCTGTGGTTTTAATTGACAAAACATGGATTAGGGGAAAAAAACCACAGAAGTACAGCAATTTTTTCAGCTGTCCTCCTCTTTCTCTACCTTGCTTTTATCTCCTGTTAAATAAAGCTCACCAGTCCTAATGTGAACAACTCAGTTAGCACCTTCTTTCAGAAATGTGACCATTTATAAACATCTCTGGATAAGGAAATAAAGCGATAAGGAAAAGTTCATCAACTCTGAGTTAGAGTCATGAAATCTAAAGGAATTAATATGAATAAACTAAGATAAGAAACATTAGATAGTTTATTCTGGGTTTAGCTATGTTTCTTCCGTAATGCTTTTCCTGATATTTCTATTTGGTTAAGACTCGTATTTTTGGCTGTTTTCTAGATCAAATATATCATAGTGACCCATGTTACGCACAAGGATTCTTGTTTTATGATACCCAGAAAACTGTTTAAGTTTTGGTAGTTTCAGAAGAATCATGAGTTAACATAGGGAACTCTCATTCAGATAGTTTATTTTCAGCTGATTTGCTTTCTTAATTGCATAATCCCAAACTAGATATTTATGTAAAAATATATATATATATATATTTACCAAGTTTATCTTCGAGCATAATTAGCTAGTTCTTTTTCTTTCTCTTTAGCCTCACCCTAACCCCACTCCCAATACCCACACACCCTGGAACCAGTTAGGTTATAATAGAACACAATAAACCAGTGATTAGTTGCTTATCCTGCATACTGGATGCTAAGAGCCAAGAAGTGATTATGTGGAATAAATGAAATTCCTCCTTTCCATGAGATCGTATCTTAGGCGCATGTAGGGGGCACAGCAGTGAGCTTGAGCTGTGTGCTGAAAGCAGCAGTTCTAAGATGTGCACATGCCCCTGGACATGTGCCAAATGTAGACACTCAGCCTTAAGGCCCTTTGCTCACAGGTATGTCCTCATCTCATCAATCTCACTTGTTTACTCCCTACCATGAATTAAATATTTTGACTGGACATTCCTCACATATAATGTGCTCTTCTTTTTGTTTTTTGGCCACGCCGCGGGGCATGTGGGATCTTAGTTCCCCGACCAGGGATCGAACCCGCATGCCCAGCAGTGGAGGCATGGAGTCTTACCCACTGGACCACCAAGGAAGTCCCACAATGTGCTCATTTTTTATTCTGTTGCCACTGTGAAGCTCTCATGTACAGATGAGGTCATATGACAATGGAAAATAACCAAATATCTGAGTAGCCACTGCCTTTAACCCTCCCCCACCCTGTAGCCCCCTCTCCTGAAGCCTCCTACCTCCACCTAGATGGCTCTTGGGCCACTGTGGTCCTGATGGAGGTGGTGGCAAAGAGGAGATGCTACAGAGGTGCCTAGGAAGGAAGAACGAGTAAAGGGGTGGTGGTTACTTGCATGGAAGTCCCACCTCTGCACCCCAGACAGCCATGGGATGACAGGAGAGTGAAAAGAGAACCTGGGTAGTAAGCTTGGCTTGCGTTTGAGAGAGAATTTTCTAGAGTTTAGAGTGAGCACAGAAGGGGATTTTTTAAAGCAGCTGCTGTGCATAGCTATATATATCCATGGCTATTGATATGTGTATGGACATATATGCGTGCACACACATGTGTACATGTGTTTGTACATATATGATTTAATTGATAAAGATTTTATCTTATTTTCAATTATTTTTGTTATTGGCAGAATTTATGCTAAGTTGGTACATGGCAGGATGGGCAAACTGCTTGTTTATAGCTGCTGTCTGTTCTAACTGAGCCAGTGTGCTCCCGTTTGGCTGGTGACCCTGCCATTGCCGCTGTGCGGCCCCTCCACTGAGATCCTCTGGGCCTCCCTACAATCCAGAAACTAAAGCATTCAAACTTATGCCGCAGGGGGCCTCAAAACCTCACTTCAGCATGGCAGCTGGCATCATTTGGATTGGTTGTTAAATATTTCAAACATCACTTCTGATTGTAATGTATCTGGAGCCGGGCCCTAAAGAAATGAGATATTCAGACAGGGCAGGTCCCTGTGGGCTTCACCTTGGTAGGGGGAGAAAGAGAAGTGATAGGAAGGATTGTACCAAATATGGGGTGTGAACAAGGAAACTGAGGATGTAGGCAGAGAGGTAAAGATGCACTGCTGGGAAAGGACACTGCCAACAACTCACTCATGTCCTGGTTGCCTCTGGGGCTGCCACACCTTTGCACAAGCCACTGTCCCCTGCCCACTCCCCCGAAAGTTCTTGCCTTCTGTCATCCCACCTGATCACTCACATCCTGTCCTCTCTTCCATTGAGCATGTGTGTCACATGCACACACTTCACACTTGCTGACATGGTGCTCGGTACGAATTCTGGAGTGTTTGTTTTCCAGTGTGTATGTCCAGGCACCTTAGTGCATAGAATCTGGAGATCACCTCATTTAACACCCTTACTTTGAAAATCAGAGAATAAAAGTGGTCCAGAGAAATTAAATAATTGCCCATGTCCCTTGGATCTGGGATCAAAGTCTAGTCCAGGCATGACTCTCTTACTATACCATGTGTCTCAAGTTGCAAGTTTCCTGAGGGAAATTATATCCCAATCAGGACAGACTTCTCAGTTAGTTTGTTCTGTGCTTTAAGAACAATTGACGTAGATTTTCCTCTTCACCCTATGAACGCTTGGAAAAATAGTCGTAACATTGTGTTGAGTAAAAAACCCCATATGATCCCATTAAAATATGTATGTAAACATAATTTTAAGCAAAGGAAAAATTCTAGGTCCAAGTCAATAAATATTCTTCTATGATGTCAGGTGAGGCAGTAAAAGAATGGACTCTGGAACCCAGCTGCAATATTACACAAAGTATTTACCTTCTCTGCCTCAGCTTCCTCACCTGTGTAATCAGAATGATAATGGTACCACTTCATAAGGTAGTTCTGATGATCATGCAAGAGCAATGCCTGGCACATAGTAGGGCTGTATGTGTTAGCTATTGTTATTATTATAATTTTTGGTGGGTTGAAGTTCTCTACAAACCAGATTCAAAGAGTAGGAGAGACCTGATTTATTGGAATTAGATTTGTTGAGATGACTGTAACAAAGTGGAAGGTCAGATAGAAAGGAAGGTCTGTGGCGGGTGGCAGGGGGGTGTTTACAGTAAACACTGCATGAGTTATATACCCAACATCTTGGCTGCAGAAAAACTTGAACGTACTAAATATTTCTTCATAAATCAGCTTGTTTGGACCAGTTCTATTTTTATCAACATGTCTTATCTCTCTTATAAACAAATCATGTCCACCAAAGCTGGAAAATTAAAAAGCTAACAAGTATTCTAATTCAACAGAATTTTTTTTTAAACATGCAGAAAAGCTCAGTCTTTTATACTGACTTTTGGCCATATTGCTTTCGTTATCTTCTGAGATGAAGTGTATAAATACATAGTTATTTTCTGGGGCTCACAATGGAATCTCAGAAATAGGGGATGAATTCTCAATTCTAAAAGAACTTTTCACCTGGGTATTAAGTCAAGCCTTACTGGAAGATGAAAATCATTATCAATAATTCTGATAATTATTTCCCTCTAAGATAACTGAAATTCTAAGGTATTTGCTTTGTAAAATAATTTGTTGACGCTAAATTAGCAACTATAGAAATGATTTAATATCTAACATTACTCCTAGACAAAATTCAGCTGTTTACTTAGGGCATGACAAATTTTCCTCAAAGCAACATTGTTTCTTTTTTAAAATATATAAATGTACATAAAATGGTCTTAAGTCATTCAAAAAGGTGTTTAGGAGCTGAGTGCCTTTAGAATGGCAGAAAGGTGACTTCCTCCAAAAGGTATTAAATTCTGGGGAAAGTGTCTCCATCTCTTTAAAATCTTCATATATTTGCTGAGACAGCAAAGAGGCATTGATGGTTCTAGTCAGCTTAATGGTGGCTTATATTCCTTGAGGAAGGTTATAGTTGTGGAGATTGCAACAAACACTTGTGGTTCTTAGCAAAGAATCCTTAGACATGCTCTAATCTATGGGGCTGCGGAGATTTTCTACCATCTTTTAGGTCCAGAGCCACTGGCAGAAGCAATTCTGGGGACTTCTAGTCATAGGACCACTGCCATCTCTACTGGCTGTGTTGGGGCCCAAGTGTTTCCCAAATAAGATGGAAATTAGAGCCAGGAGTCAGTAGCATTTCCTTCCTCAAAATAACATTTGATTGGAGTTACTTTTTTTTTTTTAATTCTTTATTGGAGTATAATTGCTTTACAATGGTGTGTTAGTTGCTGCTTTATAACAAAGTGAATCAGTTATACATATACATATGTTCCCATATCTCTTCCCTCTTGCATCTCCCTCCCTCCCACCCTCCCGATCCCACCCCTCTAGGTGGTCACAAAGCACTGAGCTGATCTCCCTGTGCTATGCGGCTGCTTCCCACTAGGTATCTATTTTATGTTTGGTAGTGTATATATGTCCATGCCACTCTCTCGCTTTGTCACAGCTTACCCTTCCCCCTCCCCATATCCTCAAGTCCATTCTCTAGTAGGTCTGTGTTTTTATTCCTGTCTTACCCCTAGGTTCTTCATGACATTTTTTTTTCTTAAATTCCATATATATGTATTAGCATACTGTATTTGTCTTTCTCTTTCTGACTTACTTCACTCTGTATGACAGACTCTAGGTCCATCCACCTCACTACAAATAACTGAATTTCATTTCTTTTTATGGCTGAGTAATATTCCATTGTATATATGTGCCACATCTTCTTTATCCATTCATCCGATGATGGACACTTAGGTTGTTTCCATCTCCGGGCTATTGTAAATAGAGCTGCAATGAATATTTTGGTACATGACTCTTTTGGAATTATGGTTTTCTCAGGGTATATGCCCAGTAGTGGGATTGCTGGGTCATATGGTAGTTCTATTTGTAGGTTTTTAAGGAACCTCCATACTGTTCTCCATAGTGGCTGTACCAATTCACATTCCCACCAGCAGTGCAAGAGTGTTCCCTTTTCTCCACACCCTCTCCAGCATTTATTGTTTCTAGATTTTTTGATGATGGCCATTCTGACAGGTGTGAGATTATATCTCATTGTAATTTTGATTTGCATTTCTCTAATGATTAATGATGTTGAGCATTCTTTCATGTGTTTGTTGGCAGTCTGTATATCTTCTTTGGAGAAATGTCTATTTAGGTCTTCTGCCCATTTTTTGATTGGGTTGTTTGTTTTTTTGTTATTGAGTTGCATGAGCTGCTTGTAAATTTTGGAGGTTAATCCTTTGTCAGTTGCTTCATTTGCAAATATTTTCTCCCATTCTGAGGGTTGTCTTTTGGTCTTGTTTATGGTTTCCTTTGCTGTGCAAAAGCTTTTAAGTTTCATTAGGTCCCATTTGTTTATTTTTGTTTTTATTTCCATTTCTCTAGGAGGTGGGTCAAAAAGGATCTTGCTGTGATTTATGTCATAGAGCGTTCTGCCTATGTTTTTCTCTAAGAGTTTGATAGTGTCTGGCCTTACATTTAGGTCTTTAATCCATTTTGAGCTTATTTTTGTGTATGGTGTTAGGGAGTTATCTAATCTCATACTGATTGGAGTTACTTTTAATTAACTTACTTGAAGTGATTAATGTAAAAATTTAGGAAAGTTGCCTTCCAGAAAACACATAAGTGTCTGAGGATTCTGACAATTATCTTCTAATTCTCTTGGGAATATAAAGTGTGTCGGTAACCTAAATATTAAGAGACAGGAACCGTCTGACAATTGGAAGGCTGCAGTTGAAATGCATCCCTGTTAAAATCAGTGGGTCAAAAAAGCAACTGGAAATTATGTGTCCGTAAGGAAATGTGGACGTTAGTATAAATAACAACGGCAGAGTGGATGTTCCAAGAGGGTTTTAAAAAGCAGTCGGTTCAGAAGTTAGTTGTACCAGGACTGGAAAGGACAATGATAATGGCAAAGTTTTAAAACTTTCTTTTGAAAGTTTGACAGTGAGCTGAGAGGATGGGAAGGAAGTGAGAAACTCTTTCCCCAAATCTCCAATAGGATATGCCCTTCCTAAATTCACTTTTATGTTTCATGTAAAAATTCTTTTAGTAAGATGAATATTTCTTTAGTTAGATGATGTGGTTAAAGCAATTATTCCTCTTCAGACCTGCCAAAAATTCATACTAATAGTTAATAACATGCTGAATGAATATTTTAAAAACTGCATTTGAGAAACCTCAACTCATAACTTAAGAAAAGTTTTCAGTAAGCAGTGGCAGGGAATCACCGCAGACACTCACAGAAGAGAAGCAATAAAAATTGGTCTGTCACCTAGAGGGGTGGGATAGGGAGGGTGGGAGGGAGACGCAAGAGGGAGGAGATCTGGGGATACATGTATATGTATAGCTGATTCACTTTGTCATACAGCAGAAACTAACACACCATTGTAAAGCAATTATACTCCAATAAAGATGTTAAAAAAAAAAATCGGTCTGTTAAAATAAAACCAAGCAGGATCAGAGACAGTGTATAGTGTCATTAGATTCTTAGCTCATTAGATTATCTTGGCTGGCTCTATACTTAGATGAACCATGTTGCTTGCTTTGGGGCCTCCAGGCAAACCTTATGTGGCAAGAGTTGAGGTCTGAATACATTTTCAGTACACCGCTTCGTGTTATTTCTTCTGACATTTGGCCATCCCCCAAATAATCTCTAGTACGTTTCATCAATGCCTTCATTTTCCTTTTGTAATACTTAATAACTTCTTTGGGTTGCTTTCTATTTAAGCAATTTCCCCACATCCAAGAGCAAGGAAATCCTTGAAAAAGGAAAATTTAGCCCTCTTAAAGACTCAGACAATGTATCTTTGTAGGTCAAAGAAAATGTGGGGGGAGGTGGGTAGGCATCATCGTAACTCATTCCAAGCCAGCGTTTTCACTCATCTTTTCCTTTCCTATAAATAAAATTAAGTTTTGGGAAAAGGATTTAGAAAAATATTTGAATAAAAATTTTGTCCCAAGCCCTATACCTCCTCTTCCTCCCAGCCAGAGGCCACCCAGGGACTTGATTGATGTTCTCTATTGGAGAAGTCTGAAGGAATACACTTGGATAGCTTAAGTGTATCTGCTTTAGTAGGTAACATTTCCGGGCCACACAGAAATGGAACTAGTTTTCTGGGTGCGCCTCCAAGTTGACCAACTTGGAAAGTAATTAGCGGTGAGGCTTAGAGAATGCTACTTTAACTCCTCTGGGTCTTCTGTTCCCTCTAACTAAAATAAGAGGGCAGATTAGATGTTCTCAAAGGTGGTTCTAAATGAGGATCTTTCAAGCTTGACCCTACTTCCATTTTGGACTGGATAATTCTTTGTTGCAGTGGGCTGTCCTATGCATTGTAGGATGTTTAGCTGCATTCCTGGCCTTTACCCATGCCAGTAGCATCTTCCCTAGTCTTAACACCCAAAATTGTCTCCAGACTTTGCCAAATGTCCCCTGTGGATAGACTGTCAGATAAAAATACAGGATGCTAGTTAAATTTGAATATAAGATAAAGAATGAATAATTTTAAAATATGTTTGGGGCTTCCCTGGTGGCGCAGAAGTTAAGAATTCAGCCTACCAATGCAGGGGATATGGATTCGAGCCCTGGTCCGGGAAGAGCCCACACGCCGTGGAGCAACTAAGCCTGTGTGCCACAACTACTGAGCCTGCACTCTGGAGACCGTGAGCCACAACTACTGAATCTGTGTGCCACAACTACTGAAGCCCGTGTGCAGTAACGAAGACCCAACACAGTCAAAGATAAAATAAATAAATAAATAAATTTAAAAACAAACAAAAAGAAAAGACATGAGAGCGTGCATTTAAAAAAATATATGTTTGTCTGAAATGTTGAATGGGACATATTTATATTAAAAACTTATTTTGATCATGTTGAAGAATATGTTCTGACCTGGTAAATATCAGAATGTTCAAGCCATTGGTCCCTGGAATCAGACCTGGATTCATACCCATCTCTTCTCAGCTTTGTGTCTAGGGCAATCTGTCTAACTTCTCTAAGCCCCAGTTCATACCTACCTTTTAAAGTTGTTGTGGGGATTAAATAAATTATTTTACATGAAGCGCTTATTTGAAAAAACCTTTTTTGTTGTTCTTTATCTAAAATTCAAATTTAACCAAGCATTCAGTATTTTCATTTGCTGAGTCTGACAACAGTATCTGGGGAGCAAAATCACTTCCCCCCTCCTTTTATTGAAAATCTCTGTTCTAGTAAAAAATTTAATGAAGATGTGGTTCTATTCTCCCTGAAGTTTTCTGGATTAATTATAGGGATAGGCCAGACATCCGTTAGATTAGATTTTTGGAAATGTCCCTATTTAGTTAATTTTGCATTCATAGAAATACCTTTTCTAAAAAAGAATATTTTTCAACATTGTTAATATAGGGATGTCAGACAGTGACCATTCCTTTTGATCACTGTTGATTTTCCTCCGGGAAGACTAAGTGTATGCCGAGGGCATTGTCAAAATGGGGGTGGGTGGGGGAGAGAGAGAGAGAGAGAGAGAGGAGAGAGAGGAGAGAGGGAGGGAAGGAGGAGAGAATATGAATATGAGAAAGAGAGAAAGATTTTGTTTGAATTAGATATTTTTTTAAAAGTACCAGTGTAGAAGTAGACGCCATGTGAGAAGTTATAACTTTGTTAAACTTATTTTGAATTCCATACGGGAGTAAGGTGAAGGATAATCTTGTCAGTGCTGAGGGCATGTGGAGTTTTTAACCCTGTCTTGCTTTGGAGACATTTCCCCCTACATCAGCCATAACCGGAAGTGGAGGCATTGCCCCCGGAACCTGCCTCCTTCTCTTTTCTACTCCAAGCTCTTGACGAGTTGTATGGAGAGAGCAGGGTACTGTAATGAAGTGTGCGTGTGGGGAAGGGGATGATCAAATGAAACAGAGGTTTAAGTACATGTCTTTGTATTGTGCCAAACTTGAGACACTGCTTTTTCAACTTGAGCCCAACTCATTTCACCAATTTAGGATTCTGGCAGTTTTTTTCATCGGGATTTCCCATCTTCATGAAAGCAGGGGGCGTTGAAGATGCAGCATAAAAATGAGGGAAGTTGGAACTGGTGAGCCATGGCAGTGATATGTAAGCCCGAGTGCTTGTTGGTACTGAAGAGTAAAGTGTATTTTGTCACTGTTATCGATAGAGATTTTTTTCAGTGCTTACAATAGGCATGGGATCAAACATGGAAGGACATGCTGAACAGCATAAAATTGCTCCTGTCTTTTACAAACTTCCAAGTCATTTAGGAAAAGAATACATGCAGACAGAGAAAAGGTAGAAAAAGAAAACAAAATATATGCTAAATGCCAAAAGATTGTTCATACGTTTGGTGTTATACGAGTTGAGAAGAGGAGATTCCACTTTATTCTCGTAGAGGGTGGCTCACCCTCAGCAGTATTGACATTTTGGGCTGTAGAAGTCTTTGTCATGGGGGCTGACCAATGCATTATAGGATGTTTAGCAGCATCCCTGACCCTTACTCATAGAAGCCCATTGTGATCATCAAAAATGTCCCCAGACATTGCCAAATGTCCCCTGGGGAAGAAAAATTGCCCTGGCTGGGAACCACTGGTCTAGTAGTGTGTGGGAAAGCTTCCTAAAAGAGAGAGCGTTTGAGCCGGGCTGGGAGGATGGGTAAGGTTTTGAAAGAAAAAGGTAATAACAGAGGAGAGCATTTTAGGTGAGGGAGATGGCGTGAATAAAGATGCCAAGGTGGAAAATCAAGTCAGTTTGGAGTATAGTAGGCAGATGAGTTTAATTAGAGTTACTGTCCCTGTGGGGAATAGAACATATTTTAAGAATAAAACATATTTAGTGATTCTGCCTATGCCCACTGCACCTGAAACTGTCTTGACCTTAGTAGCTGTTCAGTAATTAATTGGTGATTTGATGTGAAAAGTAATCTGTATCAAGATTTAAAAAAGCCTTGCGTGAAAGTCTAAAAGATTTAAACTTTTTTTTTTTTCTGGTGGG
The DNA here is from genome assembly GCF_003676395.1 of Aethalodelphis obliquidens. Taxonomy (NCBI): domain Eukaryota; kingdom Metazoa; phylum Chordata; class Mammalia; order Artiodactyla; family Delphinidae; genus Aethalodelphis; species Aethalodelphis obliquidens. The sequence goes on from NW_020837947.1 coordinate 77,039,982, forward strand.
CAATGGACAGCCCTTGAATGTTCTTTGAGCAGGAATGACATAATCTTGAGAAAGTCAAGCTGTTCTGGAGTCAGTTGTCTCATTGGTGAGATAAAGGAGTTGGAATTGAGTGTAGTAATAGCAACCAGCTTTAAAAAAATCTTTCTGCTTCAAATTTATCAAACACCTTTGCCTACGTTTTCTAAATTGGTTGCCTCCCAAAATCCAATATTAACTACAGAAAATTTTTCTTCTCTAGTTATTTTTCTTCCCAGCTAACACTGGTGCTCAGACATTGCAGTGGAAAGGGGCTTTGAATACATTTCATGCTAAGAAAAAAACTCCCACAGTTTTATTTTCTTCACCCCTCAAGATGTGATGTCATTAGCGGGCCCGGGCGGCTGGTTCACCTCATGGGCAAGATTAAGTTGAGCAGCGCTCTGTCCTTGGCAGGGAGGAGCGTGAACCTGGGCTCCTTTCTGTGTCTGGGATCAGGGTTGAAGGCATTTCCTTGTGTCCCCTCAGATGAATAAGTGGCAGTGTACAAGCCTTAAAAGAGCTGTCTGTCATATGAATTTGGCATTTACCCTCCACAATCTCTTGAAAGTCTGTTTGTGGTACCACAGGATGAGTCGTTGACCACTCTGTTCTTTCCATTCCCAAAGAGGCCAGACAGTTTTCTCTCTAATGTTCCCACACCCCAGGTGCTCTTTTTATTTACCGCAGGATCTGATCTGGTCCTGTGGAGAAACTGCATAATTTACTGTTATGAGGTAATACACAGCTCGTCTTTCTCTGTCCCCAACCCCCCAAACAAACTTCTCTTGTTCCTTGGGTTTCTCAACGTCTGACTGATGTTAGGACAAAGATGAGAATAAATTAGTTGAATCAACAAAAATGGGATTTGGGTAATTAGGAGAAAACACAGCTATGGCTAAAAATGGTTTCTATTAATTCAAAACATTGGCAAGCAAAAGATTATCAATGTGTTCTAGATCTGGTCATCACGAAATCAGGCTTATGGTAGAAATGTTTCTCATGAGAAGAAAAAACAGTAGGCTTCATGGAATTCAATTAAATTTCTTGAGTTGAGTCTGTCATTTCAGTCGGCAGCCTTCCATACAGTTGTTCGTTGCTATTACTATTCGTGGTAGGCAGAACGGCCCTCCCAGAGATGTCTACACCTTAAGCCCTGGCTCCCGTGAATATGTTATGTTATAAGGCAAAAGAGACTTTGCAGATGTAATTAAGGTTATGGACCTTAAGTTGGGGAGATTATCTTGGATCATTCAGGTGGACGTAACCTAATCCCATGCATCTTTAAAAGCAGAGAAGTTTTTTCCAACTGGAGGCAAGAGATGCAGCAAAAGAAGTCAGAGAAAGTCCAAGTGTGAGAAGGATTCAGTGCACTGCTACTGGTACTGAGATGTAGGGAGCCAGGTGCAAGAATCAAAGAGGGGCCTCTAGGTGGTAAGGCCTCCCAGTGGACACCCAGCAAAGAAACAGGGACCCCAGTCCTACCAATTCAAGAAACTGGATGCTGCCAACAACCTGAATAAGTTTGGAAGCGGATTCTTGCCCAGAACGTCCAGTAAGGAGTACAGCCATGCCGACACCTTGATTTTATTCTTGTGAGACTCTAAACAGAAGACCCATCTGAACTACACTGTACCCAGATTTCTGACCCAAAAGCTGTGAGCTAATAAATGAATGTTGTTTTGAGCCAGTAAATTTTATGTTAAATCTGTCATGGCAGCAATAGAAAATGAATACGTTTTTCTTGGTCGTTGTTTCTGTCTTCCTTACTTCATTACATTGTCACAATTTACTATGGATTTGCATCACATATGACACGGCACCAATTATCAGGCTCCAACACTAGACTGTAAGCTTTTGATGGCATGGATATTTTTCTCTCTTTTTAAAATTTCACCTCTCTGTCCCTAGCACCTCAAACAGTGTCTAATACACATGCTCTGTGCTCAAAAGATATTTCTTGAGTGACTGAATAGGGCAACAAAAGATTTTTCAATTTATCCCTTCCCTGGTGGAGTTTAAAAATCCAGTTAAGGCATCAAAATCTCAAAGTAAAAAAAGAACCCAAAAAACAGGACAATAAAATTTAAGTACAAAATGAGAGATATAGACAATAGATACTCTAGACTTCTAGTGGAATAGAGGTTGCAGTGCCTTGAGGTGGAGAAAGATTTCATGGAGGAGTTAGGCCTTCAAGTAAGAAGAGAACTTAAGGAAGCAAAGCAGAAGGAGAAGGACAGGAGAAAAAGAGACAGCCCCCAAACTCTACACAGAGTAATTCCAGATGACCAGGTGGTGTGTGAACTAGTCTTGGTTTAAGCATGGTGGGAAGACATGCTGCACATGCCTTGCTGGAAATTACTGTGCATGTTTTATAGTACACTACACCTACCATTCAGGACCGGAATTTCAGTCATCGACAACCTTTGTCAGTCCTGTCATTCTTCTATTTGTGCCTTTCTCTCATAACATGACATTTTCATATTTAATGGTGTCATCTTACTTTTAAAAAATAAATTTGAATGCAAAAGTAATATATGTTCAGTCTAGACTTCTTGGGAAAAAATGAGCATAGAGAAAAAAATCATATACATTTTCACCACTGATAAGTAACTGCTGAACAGTTTGATGTACTTTATAAATTCTGTCCTTTTGAATAATTTACCTACTATAGTCACAAAATTAGCATTATACTGAAGATACGGTTTAGAGCTAATTCTTGTTTTATGAATTAATAAATAAGCCATATCTTATCAATAAACCAGTCATAATTTATTTAATAATTTCCACACTATTGGTCATCTAAATTATCTCTAATGTTTTGGGATTTGGAATCTAATACTATTATTAAAACATTGACAAAAATCCTTGTCAATCAATTTCTGGTTGCATCTCTAATTATATCTTAAGGAAAGCATCCCAGAAGTTGGGATTATTGGATCCAAATGAATGACTATTTTGAAGGCTGTTTATACAATTTGTCAAATTACTTTGCAGAAAGAAAAGGAGGAGTTTGTTGTATATACTGCCTCATATCAATTTACATTTTCATGAGTTATGTGTAAGAGTGCTCATCTCACCATATCCTCACCAACATTTAGTTTTCTAACTCTATCTCTGTTAATGGTATTTCCTTGTTGTTCTGTTGTAAATTTCACTAGTTTTCTAAATGTACTTTTGTATATGTATGAAGTTAAATATATTTTCATGTTAGAGGAGAAGTTCATTTATCCTCTTTGTGAATCACCTATTGATACCTTTGCCTACATTTTTTTAAATTAATTAATTTATTTATATTTGGCTGCGTTGGGTCTTTTTTGCTGCACGAAGGCTTTCTCTAGTTGCAGCGAGAGAGGGCTACTCTTCATTGGGGCGTGCGGGCTTCTCGTTGCGGTGGCTTCTCTTGTTGCGGAGCACGGGCTCTAGGCAAGTGAGTTTCAGTAGTTGTGGCCTGCAGTCTCAGTAGTTGTGGCTCACAAGCTCTAGAGCACAGGCTCAGTAGTTGTGGCACACGGGCTTAGTTGCTCCACAGCATGTGGGATCTTCCCAGACCAGGGCTCGAACCCGTGTCCCCTGTGTTGGCAGGCGGATTCTTTTTTTTTTTCTTAAACATCTTTATGGGAATATAATTGCTTCACAATGGTGTGTTAGTTGCTGCTTTATAACAAAGTGAATCAGTTATACATGTACATATGTCCCCATATCTCTTCCCTCTTGTGTCTCCCTCCCTCCCACCCTCCCTATTCCACCCCTCTAGGTGGTCACAAAGCCCTGAGCTGATCTCCCTGTGCTATGCAGCTCCTTCCCACTAGCTACCTATTTTACATTTCGTAGTGTATATATGTCCATGCCACTCTCTCACTTTGTCCCAGCTTACCCTTCCCCCTCCCCATATCCTCAAGTCCATTCTATAGTAGGTCTGTGTCTTTATTACCGTCTTGTCCCTAGGTTCTTCATTACCATTTTTCTTTTTTTTTTTTAGATTCCATATATATGAGTTAGCATACGGTATTTGTTTTTCTCTTTCTGACTTACTTCACTCTGTATGACAGACTCTAGGTCCATCCACCTCACTACAAATAACTGAATTTTGTTTCTTTTTATGGCTGAATAATATTCCATTGTATATATGTGCCACATTTTCTTTATCCATTCATCTGTTGTTGGACACTTAGGTTGCTTTCATGTCCTGGCTATTGTATATAGAGCTGCAATGAACATTTTGGTACATGACTCTTTTTGAATTGTGGTTTTCTCAGGGCATATGCCCAGTAGTGGGATTGCTGGGTCATATGGTAGTTCTATTTTTAGTTTTTTAAGGAACCTCCTTACTGTTCTCCACAGTGGCTGTATCAATTTACATTCCCACCAACAGTGCAAGAGTGTTCTCTTTTCTCCACACCCTTTCCAGCATTTATTGCTTGCAGATTTTTTTTTATGATGGCCATTCTGGCCAGTGTGAGATGATATTGCATTGTAGTTTTGATTTGCATTTCTCTAATGATTAATGATGTTGAGCATTCTTTCATGTGTTTGTTGGCAATCTGCATATCTTCTTCGGAGAAATGTCTATTTAGGTCTTCTGCCCACTTTTGGATTGGGTTGTTTGTTTTTTTGATTTTGAGCTGCATGAGCTGCTTGTAAATTTTGGAGGTTAATCCTTTGTCAGTTGCTTCATTTGCAAATATTTTCTCCCATGTAGAGAATTGTCTTTTCTTCTTGTTTAAGGTTTCCTTTGCTGTGCAAAAGCTTTTAAGTTTCATTAGGTCCCATTTGTTTATTTTTGTTTATATTTCCATTTCTCTAGGAAGTGGGTCGAAAAGGATCTTGCTGTTATTTATGTCACAGAGTGTTCTGCCTATGTTTTCCTCTAAGAGTTTGATAGTTTCTGGCCTTACATTTAGGTCTCTAATCCATTTTGAGTTTATTTTTGTGTATGGTGTTAGTGAGTGTTCTAATTTCATTCTTTTACATGTAGCTGTCCAGTCTTCCCAGCACCACTTATTGAAGAGGCTGTCTTTTCTCCATTGTGTATTCTTGCCTCCTTTATCAAAGATAAGGTGACCATATGTGCGTGGGTTTATCTCTGGGCTTTCTATCCTGTTCCATTGATCTATATTTCTGTTTTTGTGCCAGTACCATATTGTCTTGATTACTGTAGCTTTGTAGTATAGTCTGAAGTCAGGGAGTCTGATTCCTCCAGCTCTGTTTTCCTTCCTCAAGATTGCTTTGGCTATTTGGGGTCTTTTGTATCCATATAAATTGTGAAATTTTTTTTTCTAGTTCTGTGAAAAGTGCCAGTGGTAGTTTGATAGGGATTGCATCGAATCTGTAGATTGCTTTGGGTAGGAGAGTCATTTTCACAATTTTGATTCTTCCAATCCAAGAACATGGTATAATCTCTCCATCTATTTGCATCATCTTTAATTTCTTTCATCAGTGTCTTATAATTTTCTTCATACAGATGTTTTGTCTCCTTAGGTATGTTTATTCCTAGATATTTTATTCTTTTTGTTGAAATGGTAAATGGGATTGTTTTCTTAATTTCACTTTCAGATTTTTCATCATTCGTGTATAGGAATGCAAGAGATTTCTGTGCATTAATTTTGTATCCTGCTACTTTACCAAATTCATTGATTAACTCTAGTAGTTTTCTGGTAGCATCTTTAGGATTCTCTATTTATAGTATCGTGTCATCTGCAGTGACAGCTTTACTTCTTCTTTTCTGATTTGGATTCATTTTATATCTTTTTCTTCTCTGATTGCTGTGGCTAAAACTTCCAAAACTATGTTGAATAAGAGTGGTGAGAGTGGGCAACCTTGTTTTGTTCCTGATCTTAGTGGAAATGCTTTCAGTTTTTCACCATTGAGACAATGTTTGCTGTGGGTTTGTCATATATGGCCTTTATTATTTTGAGGAAAGTCCCCTCTATGCCTACTTTCTGGAGGGTTTTTATCATAAATGGTGTTGAATTTTGTCAAAAGCTTTCTCTGCATCTATTGAGATGATCATATGGTTTTTCTCCTTCAATTTGTTAATATGGTTTATCACGTTGATTGATTTGTGTATATTGAAGAATCCTTGCATTTCTGGAATAAACCCCACTTGATCACGGTGTATGATCCTTTTAATGTGGTGTTGGATTCTGTTTGCTAGTATCTTGGTGAGGATTTTTGCATCTATGTTCATCAGTGATATTGGCCTGTAGTTTTCTTTCTTTGTGACATCTTTGTCTGGTTTTGGGATCAGGGTGATGGTGGCCTCATAGAATGAGTTTGGGAGTGTTCCTCTCTCTGCTATATTTTGGAAGAGTTTGAGAAGGATAGATGTTAGCTCTTCTCTAAATGTTTGATAGAATTTGCCTGTGAAGCCATCTGGTCCTGGGCTTTTGTTTGTTGGAAGATTTTTCATCAGTTTCAATTTCAGTGCTTGTGATTGGTCTGTTCGTATTTTCTATTTCTTCCTGGTTCAGTCTCGGAATGTTGTGCATTTCTAAGAATTTATGCTTTTCTTCCAGGTTGTCCATTTTATTAGTATATAGTTGCTTGTAGTAATCTCTCATGATCCTTTGTATTTCAGCAGGGAGATTCGTAACCACTGCACCACCAGGGAAGTCCCTGCCTCCTTTTTTATATACTAGTGTTTTTGATTTATAAGAGCTCTTTACATATTATCATTAATTATTGATATTGTGATTATACTAATAATTAATCAGTATGTTAATGGCATATATTTATACATAGTACTTGCAAATAATGTTCCCATTTTATAGTTTGCTTTTGAATTTTGTTTATGTTTATGCAGCATCAAGATTTCGAAGTAATACCCCAAAGTAAACAAGGCAAGTCAATGGCTTAAAAAAAGAATTGTCCTCAAACATGTTTTCCTCTCACTCCCTGCCATCCAACTCTATCCCTGCTGCCCCAACATGGAACAGAAAGTCTGCTAACGTTGGGGCTTATATTACTTCCAAAGTGGTGTAAATTGATTACATTACTTATATCAACTAATTCTTGAATTCAAGAGGTGTTCTATAAATGCTTTATGATTGTTTAATAATCCCACCAATGAATTCTTTTTTAGAATAATTATATATAACAACTTAACACTCAGAATTATGTGCATTTTGACCTGGAGTAATAGGTCTTAACTGGTTATCATATTGCTCTGAGTGAAATCACAGACTCCATTGATTATTTTGAATGAGTCGTAAACACTCATAACCTGAGTGTTTGAGTTAGATATAAGGCAGGAGTTGATATAGCCACTCACTCTAAGGAGTGGCTTTGGGACTGTCTTGGAATTTTTGCCACAGCAGTCAAATAAGCATCATTATTTCTTACACTTTTGTATTCTTGGTGAGCTTTGATCAGCCTTGTCTTTAGCCAGGCTACTTAGGCATCATTTTTAAAAGGATTCACTTGCTATCTAATTCATTCAAAGAATGAATCATGTTTCACTTTAAAAGAATTGAGAGCAGAAATGCCAAACCCATATTCTGTGACCAGGAACCCTGATCTATTAGTAGAGGTAGTTCGGGTGAAGTGTTGAGAATTCTGGGAATGTATTCAGGCTCAACAGCCAAAAAATGCCACAACCAATTAATGATCTGGGAGGAAAGTGTGACAAAACTCATGCTGTGTATTTACCAGCCCAGGTTAAAGGAAATGTAATTACTAATTTGAAAGTTGAAATACAAACTGATTTTCTAATTTATTTAGTTTCTGGCATGCTGTCTTTGAAGTAAAATTACAAAGACATTTTTTCCTCATTTGTTTTAGAAGGCGTTACTCTATTTGTAGAGAACAGCTCTCTGTGGAAAGAGTTTGATATTACAGCTATTTTAATTTTTTTCTATTTGAAAAGTGTTGAAGAATCCTGAGAAATTTCCCTTTCTTCCATATTGACACCTGGTTTGATTTCCTCAAGAGCTCAGTCTTCAAAGAATTGGAAAAGAGGCCTGATTTGCATCTGTGACAATATCTGGGTCTGTGTAGGTTTTAAAATGCAGTTTTTTCCAAGATGAAGATTTAGTCCACGTAACCTCACCTGGATGTTTAGCTGAGGGCACACCCAAAAGATCCTGAGTCGTAGTTGTAAAATAAAGATCTTTTCATAGCTTCCTTGATCAAAGCCCCATGTACCTGTAAAGCAGAAATAACTCCAGCTCCTTTTAGGCCTCATCATTAGCTTACAAAATTTACTATTCTCTATTCCCTAGACAACTAGCCTTCATCTTTTTTTTTTTTTTTTTTTTTTTTTGAGGTACGCGGGCCTCTCACCGTTGTGGCCTCTCCCGTTGCGGAGCACAGGCTCCGGACGCGCAGGCTCAGCGGCCATGGCTCACGGGCCCAGCCGCTCCGCAACATGTGGGATCTTCCCAGACCGGGGCACGAACCCGCGTCCCCTGCATCGGCAGGCGGACTCTCAACCACTGTGCCACCAGGGAAGCCCCTCTTCTGTATTCTTGATATTCTCTTTTTAAACAAGGTAATTTTGTGTTTTGTATTTTGACAATATCATCTTATTATTAATTTATTTTAATTAATTAATTTATTTTTAATTTTTTTTTTGCGGTACGCGGGCCGTTCACTGCTGTGGCCTCTCCCGTCGCGGAGCACAGGCTCCGGACGCGCAGGGTCAGCGGCCACGGCTCACGGGCCCAGCTGCTCCACGGCATGTGGGATCTTCCCAGACCGGGGCACGAACCCGCGTCCCCTGCATTAGCAGGCGGACCCTCAACCACTGCACCACCAGGGAAGCCCTAGCCTTAATCTTTTAAATGAATATTTAAAATAATGTCAGCTTGATAAAGCAAATCTCAAGTCTACAAACCCAGTGGTGGAAAGCACTGCCCTTCCTCTTCACATGGTGGGTGGAACCCCAGGCCCGCCCTACACCCCGCCCCCCTAGTTTCCCTCAATTGACAGTGACCTTATCCAAAGTTCTTAGATTTGAAAAAACAGTTCTTAGCTCTAGCTAACATGCATGGTGAGCTGCATTTTTCATTGAAAATGCTTCCTGCCAATTAAAAACAAAGGAAGAAGATAATTGCAAATGATTTTCAGGGAATTAAGTTTAAGTTTTATTAAGTGTTTCTTGCCAGAAAAAGACAATTCTTTAAAGAAATCTAAAAATCTATTTTCATACGCATGTAGCAATTTTCTCTCTTATTTCCCTAACTACACTGAAACTGATTTTAGCTAAAACTACCTATAGGTTCTTAATTAACACTATACACATTTATAGACTAGCTGTGTTCACACCAGCTTTGTGCCCCAGTCATTCGTTTTCAGTTCTGACTAAACATCTCCTCAGAATAATATGCTACTCTTTTGGAGGCAAGTTGTCTCCTGCCTGAGGTTTGGTGACTTCATTTGATATGACACCAATGTTAACCAAGGAAATGAACATCGAACAGTAAAAAAACCAAAAGGGAAGGTGTGTTAAATCATTGGGCAGACACTTGGCACCAGTAGAAGCAACTGGCTCCATTAGCTGGTCCAGGAAATGTGCCACATTGTGTGTAGAGAATCCAACTCCCCAAATTATAGAACTGGTAGAACGTTGTACACCGGGTTTACTTTGCTGGGTAACGTCATCCTTGGCTCAGATGCAATGAAAGATTCATCATCTTCCCAGGTGACGCTGGGGCAAACCAAGGTTTAGTCTCCTTTTATTGCCAGGGAGAGATTGATGGTTGTGGGTAGAAAACTATGTGAAAGTTGGCAGTTCTAGCTGGCTGGAGCTTTCAGGTTTGTCCAAGAGAAAGTCAAGGGTGTGAACCCAGGTAAACTAAATGTTTACAGCTATGGAAGCCACCGTGGATTTGAAACCACCGAGGTGCATGGTCCCATTCATAGACAGCATGTCATTCTCCACAGCCACAGTTTTCTCCGTGAATGACTATGAAACGTAGGTTAGCTCATTTAAGTTTGGGGCTAAACATGCAAGAGGACGATTTCACCAAGGTAGGTAGATTTGTAAGATTCAGCAAAATAATGATCTTAACTAAACTGATGGGATCACACACTTTGTTGTTGTTAAGCACAAACAGATGAACTGTCCCAAAGGAATAAATGAAGAAAGTAAAATGTATTTGAAAAGAAGAATGTGCAGAAATATACTCTTAAGCATTTGTAGTGATCATAAGAAGAGTCATGACTTTGCAGGATGGAATCTGCAAATGTATAGGCCATGGGAACAAAGCAGTTTCATTTATTCACTATTTAGCAAATATCCTGTTGCCTACAATATGCAGACACTCTATTAGGTGCTACGAGTAAAAATATTTAAAAACTTGGTTTCTGCTTTCAGGAAGTTCACACATAGGCAAATAAACATGGTAGTTGCCATAGTTATATGGGAACAACGTTCATGGAGAGTAAAGAAAGAAGCAGCTAAGTTTTCCTAAGGGACCCAAGGAAGAGAAAGCAATGCTTGAGTTGACACTTGAAGGAAGAGTGGGACGAATGGTGGGGATGAGAAGAGCAGTCCAGAGGCCTGGCGAAAGGGTGGTGTGTTCAGGAACAGAGCTGGACTTGGTTCTTTGAGGGCAAGGGCAGGAAGGGAATGCAGAGAGCTTGACAGGGTCTAGGTCATGTAGGACTGTAGGATTTGCTTCTGGGTAATAGCAAATTACTCAAGACTCTTGAGCAGAGGGGTGACACAAAGACACTTCTGTGTTAAATCTCTTTTTCTGAGAGCTCTGCAGAGTATGAGTCGGAGAGACTGACACTTGGGGGCGGGGTTGCAGAGCTGGGGGGAGAAGGGATCCAGGTAGGGGGTGGAAGTCGGACCACACTGGCTACGGGCTTCCCTCTGGCAGCCCCATTCCCGTGCGTCTCAGCTCAGCCTTCTGCTGGGCTGAAAGTCAGTGGAATGCCATAAGCTCTGAGATCATATAAATAACACTTACACAATTATGGGTAATCCCAATAAAAAAAATTCTGGAGGGGAGGTGTACAAATTATCTTATTTTTCTTATATTTTGTTACCTAAAGTATTGTCGGATAGAACTTATGAAATTTTTTTCTCCACAAATGTACGCATACAGTAATGGTATGTGTAAGTCGAAATTCATTTAAACATGGACCTTTTAAAGTATGGGCAAATCTGTGGCAGTCACACACCGGACCAGGCCCATTTAAGCTCTGTGATTAATAAGGCAGTCTGATAGATAAAGTGTGTGGCTGAGGAAATGAGCTAGTGAGTGACAGGGGGACATCACTGCGTATGAGTGACTACAGAGTGACTTGAAGGGGCGGGGACACTATGACAAAAACTCCTGTGGGAGTTCACTCTATATGGGCTCATTTGCAGCTCGTGTACAAATGTCTCTGTTCAATTTGTTATTTGCATTTAACAATAATAAACAATGATACACTGTGTACCTGGCAAGTGCAGTAAGTAGGATCAAAGCTTACAGTGAATCAAATGTTGACAGCCGGTTCAACCAGAAAAGGGGAATATGAAAACTAGAGACCGTGAAAGAACAGTTTTCTTTAAATTTCTGCATCTCATTTGGGAATCTCAACCTGTTTATTATTAACTGAACAAAGTGTGTCTGAAAATTAGAGGCAAATAGTTGGTTTTTGATGGGGCCAGTGGTACATTTGGAAGAGAAGAAGCAGTAAACCAAGTTTAATTTAGATTGGATCGACTATCAGAGAATTGTATTTGAGTCGTTATGTTCACCATTATTTGCATTGTTACCTCTACTGTTTATTGAGCACTTTCTACTTGCACGGCACTGTACGAAGCAGTCACCACTCACGATTTCATTTTGTCTCTCCAAAGCTCAAGGGGTAGTCAGAGGTTATTATAATCCCCATATTGCAGTAAAGCTGAGGCTTGGAGAGGTTGAACGGACTTTTTTCTCTATGGCTCACCTTAAATGTGAGAATGTTAGAGCAGAAAGAAACTTGAGGTCATCTATTTCATCAGAAACTTAGATGCTAAGCAGTCAGGCAGATAAGGTAACACCGAGACTCCATGCCTTATCCAACAAGGACAGCTGCTATTCAGTAGCAGCCTTTGTTGCCACATGGGAATGTAGGCTTATTGTTGCCGACCTTATAATTTTTAAAGAGAAATCAGGAATTTGGATTTGAATGCGTAAGTTCCCAATTTTTAAAGCATGCTGGGCAAACAAGGTACATCCAATGGCTATATCTGGGCAAAGGACCACCAGTTAGCAACTTCTAATTAAGTACGATCCCATTATTTTACAAATGAGACACAGAGAGGTGAAGAGAGCTGCCCAGTGTCACACAACAAGTCAGTGGTATAGCTGGGAATCTATGTGCAATACATATTTCTTCCATTTTTTCCCCCTGAAATCATGTTAGATTACAAGTTACCAAAACATTTCTTTACATTTTTCAGAAAAATTTGAAGTATGTAGCTGGGGAAATGAGCTAGTGAGTGACAGGGAATAGATTGACTACAGATTTTTGAAAGGTATTTAGAAATTGTTTACTTCCTCAATATATTCTATTAAAAATTGACAGATAATGATAATGCTTTTGACATAAATATTTGCTTTCCCTTCTGCTGATTGCTTTGATTAATGACTTTATAAAGAGCTTTAAACAGTGTAATTTGGAGAATAGGACTTCTAAGAAAAACATGAGTTGATTTTTAATTTTTGTTTAATGGATGTTTCAGGAGCATAATGACTTCTAACTACAAATTTTCTAATAGTCTTCAATCTTCGTTTAATCCGAAAACTGGAGAAATGAGTTAGGGAATCATTTTCCCAAATAATAAAGAAACTTTCCACTTTTATTTCAAGAGTTTTCATTGTGGACCACAACAATGATAGTGTCATTTTATAGCTTAACTGTTAACATTTTCTCCCTTCCTTGTTTCTCTAGTGGTGAAAAGATGGCTCTTACAGGAGCTCCTTGTTTCTCCATTCATCAGCTGGGTTGTCAAGGAATCCAGGAGGGGCTACTGCACTGATAGCACCAGCTAAAGATCCTGCATGTGTGCAGATATGGACGTATGTGGATGAGGGTTTGGGGAAAGAATATAAGAGAAATGAAGTTGGAGAAGGGAGGAGGTTTCACTCTTCTATCACATCCATTTCTTTTTTTAAATTGAAGTATAGTTGATTTACAAAGTTGTGTTAATTTCTGCTATACAGCAAACTGATTCAGTTATACATATATATACATTTTTAATACTATTTTCTATTATGGTTTATAATGGAATATTGAATATAGTTCTCTGTTCTGTACAGTAGGACCTTGTTGTTTATCCATTCTAAATATAAAAGTTTACATCTGCTAACCCCAGCCTCCCACTCCAATCCTTCCCCCCACCTCCTTGGCAACTACCAGTCTGTTCTCTATGTCTGTAATCCTGTTTCTATTTAATAGATAGGTTCATTTGTGTCATATTTTAGATTCCACATATAAGTGATATCATATGTTATTTGTCTTTCTCTTTCTGACTTACTTCACTTAGTATGATAATCTCTAGATCCATCCATGTTGCTGTAAATGACATTATTTCATTCTTTTTTATGGCTGAGTAGTATTCCAATGTATATATGTACCACATCTTCTTTATCCATTCATCTGTCGATGGACATTTAGGTTGCTTCCATGTCTTGGCTATTGTGAATAGTGCAGCTGTGAACATAGGAGTGCATGTATCTTTTTGAATTATAGGTTTGTCTGGATATATGCCCAGGAGTGGGATTCCTGGGTCGTATGGTAGTTCTATTTTTAGTTTTTTTAAGGAACCTCCATACTGTTCTCCATAGTGGCTGCACCAATTTACATTCCCACCAACAGTGTAGAAGGGTTCCCTTTTCTCCACACCCCTCCAGCATTTGTTATTTGTAGACTTTTTTTTTTTTAATTCTTGCGGTACGCAGGCCTCTCACTGTCGTGGCCTCTCGTGTTGCGGAGCACAGGCTCCGGACGCGCAGGCTCAGTGGCCATGGCTCACGGGCCCAGCTGCTCCGCGGCATGTGGGACCTTCCCGGACAGGGGCACGAACCCATGTCCCCTGCATCGGCAGGCAGACTCTCAACCACTGTGCCACCAGGGAAGCCCCTATTTGTAGACTTTTTAATGATGGCCATTATGACCCATATCACACCCATTTCTTAAAAGAAGTCAGGGGAGTCAAGAGTGACAAATTGCTGGGGTTGGAGGGGTTCTCAGTGGGCCCTCAACCACGTGGCCTCATGGAGGCATGAGATTCTTCATCGCAGGAAGCCAGTCCTGCCTGCCATTATACTTTGTAGACGGGTCTCAGCATTTCCCTGTTGCTGACTGTGTGGCTCTTAATAGTACGCATGTTACGTATCTCCAATAAGCTCAACCACAGTGAGACCTCTCTTCCTCTGCAACTTCCCCTTTACTTCCTGCACTATCAGGGGCCTGGCAGTAAACAGGCTGACTTGCCCTGAAGGTTGGGGAAGGCAGATGGAATCCTGAATTTCCAGGTTCTTAGGATTTTACTGACTTGGAATTAAGCATTTTAGTTCAGCTCATATCTTGTTTTCACATTTGTCCGCAATGTATTTTTTTTAACTTTTATTTTGAAATAACTTTAGATTTACTCAAAAGTTGCCAAAACAGCCCACAGTATATTTTCAAAATAAATTCTGTTTAAAAAAAACCTAGAAATTATTTCCCTATCTTATTTATATCATTTACTCGATGCAATTGTTATATATATGTTTTACCTTTGACAGGAAAAGTAAACCATCATAGCAATAACATATGGTCATGCAAATTCATGTATTTTTTTAACTGACTCAGGTAAGGGGGGATATCCATAGCACTCTGCATTCAGTAGGTTTTCAAGAAATATTTGTTGACTGGTGTATATAAAAGGGAGGGTTTGATGACACATCTTCCCTCTTTTTGCGGTACGCGGGCCTCTCACCGTTGTGGCCTCTCCCGTTGCGGAGCACAGGCTCTGGACGCGCAGGCTCAGCGGCCATGGCTCACGGGCTTAGCTGCTCCGTGGCATGTGGGATCTTCCCGCACCGGGGCACCAACCTGTGTCCCCTGCATCGGCAGGTAGACTCTCAACCACTGTGCCACCAGGGAAGCCCACATCTTCCCTCTTTAATTGAGAATTACCTAGCAATGGCCTAGTTTGTATTTCAGCGTTAGGAGGGACTTAACTGTGCACTAGTTCAGATATGTGGCCCCTCTAACTCAGAGCTTTATTTTGCACAGGGACCCTGTCTTAGTATAACACAGTCTGGGTGGCTTACAAACAACAGGGATTTATTTCTCACAGTTCTGGAGGCTGGAAGACCGGGTGACAGCAGGGTCGTTTTCTGGTGAGGGCCCTCTTCCGGGTTGTAGACGGCTCACTTCTCCCTGCTGACTTCTCTCCATGGTGGGAGAGGCTAAGGGGCTCTGTGGGGTCTCTTGTAAGAGCACTTATCCCATTCAGGAGAGTTCCATCTTCATGACCTACGCACCTCCCAAAGACCCCACCTTCTAACACTGTCACATTAGCATTAAGATTTCAACATGAGTTTGGGGGGAACACAAACATTCAAACCATGGCAGGTCCCCAATGACCTTTCAGGAAGAGTATGGCAGTTGCTCTCTAGGACATTATACTCAACGGCTAGTGCGGTGCATAAATATTTCCTAACTTCTTTTTAGCATCCTATTTTCCACTTTTCCATCATTTATTTATCTAAATCTTTTTCAAATCTGAGATGCTTGAGAAATCCCAAAGGGTGAATATATCCCACTTGTTCTACAGTGTTAAGAATAGCTTACTTTCCATTGTCCCTATGTCTGCCCTCCTGCATACTTTAAGGAGTTCTACTATGTTTGCACATGCAGCTATTGTTCTGTATTTTAAGAGACAGAGAACAACAGTTTTGCACACTCTGGTCATGACTATATTAGCTTACTATTCCTTTAACCTTTTCTCAAGAGCTTTTAATTGTCCTTCTCTCAACAAGCTGGGGAATTGCTGTGATATAGGACCTCTGGGTTAACATTCTGAGGGTGAGAATTCAGAGATCTGGAGAATTTCATTAGAGGGTATTTGGAGAGAATGTAATATTAGCCTATCAAGTTGATCAGCAGCCTGTTTGTAACCCTCATCTCCGGCAGAGCTTTCCTATTGGGGAGTCATTCAAAATTCATCTAGTTTCTGAACCTTTCAGTCACTTTTTGGCTTTCCTGTTTTCTCTGTAATATTTGGGAAATCCTGCAACTTCTTCACCTTCTGAATGAAGAGCCCATGAGTAGAAGCATCATTCTAGAGGGTCTGTATGATTTCTGAGGACTTTTTGAGAGATCAGTCTACATTTTTTGCTTCCTTCAATTTATTTCAGCCAGAATGGGGCCACCTTTTCCAGGAGATCAAGTAGAATATGCTGGTGTCCATTGCACTTTCTCATACCCTGCCTTTTCCCCCCTTAGCTTAATTCAATTACATAAAGATGTATTGCTCATAAATTCTGTGTAAGCCCTGTGCTAATTGCTTCAGGGGTTTCGTAAGTGAATTAGATAGCTTTTGCCCTCAAGCAGGTTATGATCTTGTGGGATCATAAGAAAAGGTTAAGTACACCAAAGCTGTAATATACAGACAAAAATAAGTATAATTTTTGTTTCTATTTTTATTTATTTCTGTTTCTGTTTTTATTGCTTACTTGGGTTAAATTTATCTAAAGCTTTCTAATCAAAGCCCTGTGGAATAAAGGAGAGGAAGAAGAGAAGAGCAAAGTCCTTGGGCTGAATGTATTCATCATGTGCTGAGAATAGTGTTGCTCCAAAGTGTGAAGTCCAGAAGTTGGGTTTATCCCATAGCTCAGTGAATGACAAAAAGTCCTAAGACTATATCTTTTGTAGCTTTACTCTCTACAAATAACCTATGATGAAGCAGTAGCCCTCTTTGATTAAGATTTTCAACCCAAAATGATCTACTGGAAGGCATACAACTTAGCACAGCTGGAAGAAGCATATTCTTGAGTTCATGACAGTAAAACTGGTTGTCTTTGGACTGTCACTGTGCCACAGTCATAGAATGTAATAGAGGTAATGTAGGAATTGTTACAATGCAACTTGGCTAAGACAGCCATCATACATAGGGCCTCGTTTCTAAAATCTATCCTTTCAATAAATTAATTCATGAAACCTCATAGCTTACCCCTACGAAAAGGAGAACAGTTTGTGATCTCCTGCCTTAGATGGAAAAACTGAGGCACAAAGCAAGCAGTTAATTTCTCTGAAATATCCTGTGAGCTGTTGATTTCTTTGGAATGTCCAGTTAACCTCTTAACCAACGTTGCTGATGACTAATTCTTGGTTCTTGACCACAGCTCTTCCCTGGCTCAAATATATTCTCAGCAAATCATGAAGCTCATGACCAATGAGCACTGCTCTGCTCAACCCACCACATGCAGTAGAAGCCTTCGAGGTCACTGTTTGTTTGTACATATCTTTGACATCATCTTTTGGATTGTGCTTGAGGCAGTGTTACCTCATGGTGAGTATCTCCGTAGAGATCCCTCACTGTGTCAACACATCAGGAGCTGTTACCGGAACATTACAGACCCAAGCTCTCCCATGAGGCATCTCTGGCCAAGAGGATTGCTGAAATGAGGAGTGTGAGGAAGATGGGAAAGCCAGTATCCTTATGAACTAAGCTGTATTCCCAATAAAAGAAAACAAGAACAAAACGTTGACTTCGTTCAAAACCCAGCCTGTTTTCTTCACAAAGGCCATTTGTTTTAAGTTTGTCCATACAAACTTACGTATTTTCTCCCTGGCTTATTGTCACATACTTCAAGAAGACAAATTCTTCGTCTGATTTTTCCCTCCTTCTACCTGCTTCTCTGTCTGCTTTGCAACACTGCTGTCCTTGGACTGAGGCTTGGCTGGTCAGAATGTGTTTATCTTTGTCAGGCAGACAGAGGGTCCAATGAAGGCAGTAGCAAGTGATGCTAGGTTTGTCTGATAACCGGCTGTCTTCTTACTCACTTCTTACTTCTGCCTTTGTAATATCTTGCTCAGGAATGCAGGGAAATTTCTCCAATCTGATTCTGTCTTCATGGGAAAGCGAGAGCCGGGGAGTGAGGCTGTGGCCGTCACTTGGCCCTTCCTCAGTCCTGTGCTGGAGCCAAGTGGCACCGGCTGTGTTCAGTGACATCAGTGTTGGTGATCATCATGAACTTGGCCACGATGGGGGAATTTACACCACAGAACTCTGCAAATGCTACCTACTAATCAAGGATTTATTTTCTTTCTCTAAAGAGCTGGCTTACCAGCACACCACTGCCCTCTGTCCTTAAACTAGCTATACCTGAAAGATTTCTGCCAGTGTCCAGTACAACTTCACCAAACCTCCGACATACTGTGGACACAAGATGGCAAGTCAAAAAGAGTTAGGAAGAGATGATTTCTCCACCTGTGCCACCATTAAAAGATACTTTGGGGACAGGGCTTTACCTGACCTGTAATCTCCATGAGCAGCCCTTTAAAGCGCCACCAAACAAGTATCGATATCAGAAGCCACAAAAGTGTGCTTTCTAAGCAAATGCTGCTTTAAGATAACCTATAATCCCTTGTTCCCACTTCCAACCAGGTTTGTCTCACTAGGTCTCCTGTCCCCTCAGGAGCCACCCTTGCTCCCAACTTTGGTGCATCCACAGTTACAGTTGGAGGCCTTTTGTGCAGTGACTTCTGTGACTCTGGGGGCTTCAGTGACCGTAAGGACTTCAAGACCATCAGGGATTCTGGCCCCACCAATGCCTTCAGTGTGTGCGAAGTTTGGTTGCTGTCTGAGCACTGGGGTTCAATCCTGGAGGCTTCCGCTCTTCCTGCAATTGCTTCTTTGTTGCCCTTGATAACTGCACAACAGCTTCAGTGATGACAGCAGAGGCCACTGGCAGCAAGAGCAAGAGAGAAGGAAATGTCAGAAGGTCTCCTGGTAGCCGTCAGGACAGCGCTGACGAGCTCGGTTCCTTACCCCCTCCGCTTGGGGACTTCTAGAAATAGCTGAGTGAGGGTCTTTGAGGAGAGTCTGGACGTCCCCAGTCATGCGTGGGAGCAGCGTTTGAGAGGCCATAGTTTTACCTCCAGGTTACTGTATTCCACGGGACCTGATTTTAAGTTCTCAGTTTGTGAAATGGCAGCGGCTCAGAAAGGTGGAATCTGAATTCAGTGAGACATGATTTAACTATTGGTTAAGCCCCTAACAATCACCTATCCACTCATTCATATTCCAAGATGAAAAAAGCAAAGAAATCTCCAATAAATCAATATTCTCCTCTGAAGAAAAGTGAACAAAGAAAGTTGCTGGGGCCTGTGAATTGCCGGTGCACCTATGATATAATTTTGTGCTTTGAAAAAAATCAGCTGCTAGAATACAAAGTACCTTTTTCATTTTTTAAAAGATCACATTAAAGATCCCTCCCTTTGAGCCATTGTGGATGAAACCAGTATGCCTTGCATAGGGAAGGTGCTCCAGAACATTTTTGTGGAATTGGCTTTGAGATAGAAATATTGACTCATTCTTATCATAATAAATTTTTAAAAACTGACCTGGAAATAACTGATTCAGCCAATAAGCTAGCATAGGCAAAAGGTCTTCCTAGTTTCTCCAGCTCTCTCTGTGACTTACCTAGTCAACTGGAACAACTTTACTAGACTGTGAGGTCCATGATGGCACAGACCCCCCACAGTTCTTTTCTTTACCTAGGACTGACGCCATGAAATCACGTTATGAGTATGTATTGAATGAAAGTAAGAAAGTGGATCCTGAAAATAATTTCACTGATGACAGTAACATGAATTCTATCTTTAAATTTAGTTTTGAATGGTACATTTTAAAGTGACAAAGAAAGGTTAATTCTAAAATTTCCTTTTCAGTGATGCATTCATATGTAGGGTGTGGCATATTTATAAATACACAAGTGACAAAACTAGTTCATGAAAACAGTGGGACTGTTTCGGTAAAATCTAAACGGCCTGCCCAATATAGGTTATGATTGGTTTATAATCTAAATGAAATCTATAGAGAAATAGAAAACCTCTAAGTCTGTGTTCTTGGTGAGGACTCTGGTTTAAGCAAAATCCAGCTATCTGTAATCCTTGGGAAACTATTTTCACACAGTTCACCTATGTCACTATCTTTTGCATGAAGTATTGTGAGAGTTTTTTGAAAGGTAGTTTTCTTATGTTCGGAGGTTTTGACTTTTTTCTGTTTTCTGTTCTTCTGCTGCTCCTGCTATTAGTTCTTGGGCACATTTCCTTCGAGCAGAGCTGTGGGGAGGACAGAGTAACATTTAGACCTACTCAGTTGGCCCTGGAGTGCAGTCATGTAGGCTTTTCTCTCCCGGGGACAGCTGGCTGGGCCTGTGCGGGGGAAAACCCTTGGTTCACAAGCTACGTCACCTCCCCACTCTGGTTTGTCAGCTGCCTGGCAAATCTTTGTCCTTGGCCACAAGTGTCAGTAGATGAGAGAATATGGGTGACTGCAAGTAAACACATCACCACTCCTAGACAAGCAGTTATCAATCTGTGTTCTGTGGATGGTGAGTCATGTTAGTGTACAAAGAACAGAGGAGAACAGAAAACAAGGGGAAGGAGGGTACAGGACACCCTCCACCCTCCCTGGTTACAAATTTGGAAAGTACTCACTTTGGGCATTTTTGTTGGCTTGAATGGCAGCTGATGAAAATGAAACGTCAACAAAATAAGAAGGTTGTATTGAATTACTGGGAAAGTATTTTTTCTCATGGCTGCTTGAGAAACAGACATTACTATTTATGTACATCTTAATTTTCAGACATTAAAATTATAGGAACAGAGCCAAAATTAAAAATAACCTGTGTTTTGTACTTTCTTGATAGAACATTCCTTGACCTTCCTCTGCCCTCGCTCCCACTATTTAGTTACCATGGTGACCACCAAGGTTCACTTTTTTTTTTTTTCCTGATGGGAAAAAATAACAGTGCCATATGAGGGACAGACTGAAGGCTGAACATGCCAACACAGACTGTAGTCTCATTATCAGACACAACTTGCCTGAGTTAATCCATTATGTTTTGTTACACACATAATTAGTATTTTGCTGCATTTGTTCTCCATTTTGAAGTTCTCTTAAGTCCACATCAGGCCACTGAACAGCTATGTAGCTTTTTTTTTTTTTTCGGTACATGGGCCTCTCACTGCTGTGGCCTCTCCCATTGTGGAGCACAGGCTCCGGACGCGCAGGCTCAGCGGCCATGGCTCACGGGCCCAGCTGCTCCGCGGCATGTGGGATGCTCCCGGAACGGGGCACGAACCCGCGTCCCCTGCATCGGCAGGCGGACTCTCAACCACTGCGCCGCCAGGGAAGCCCGGCTATGTATTTTTGTTTATACTCTTTCCTCTCCCTGGAAAGAGTTTACTCATTCCCTGGGCCCAGCTGAAGTACCACAACCTGAGAAATGGTTGGTCCTCAGAGCTTCTCCCTCTGTCCTAATCTACAGCCATTTGTCTTTGCATGTTTCCAATTTCTTTAAGAACTCAGGAGTTATTCGGGATCAGGTCCAGTTAATCCTCAGATCCAAGACTGCTATTAAAGCATTTCCCAAGCTTCCTTTTATTTTTTAAATCTGTTTAAATGTCTGTTTTGTACACCAGTTATCACAGGAGAAGTCATTGGGGTATGAGCTTCTTATATTTATTGATAATGTTTGTTATTATTTATTTAGTTAGTTTTTTTTCTATTTGGGGATATAATTTATAATAAGCCTAATACATTAGGAGATTAGCATAACACTTATAATTTACCTGTAAATATACAAATGTTGGGATGAGTGATTACATTTTTAAATAATGGATTGAACTGTTAAAAAACTTATAGACCACTATTTTGGACTATGAAATTCTTGAGGGAAGGAATATGTTTGTGTGTGTGTGTGTGTGTGTATCCTGGCACCCAACATGGTTCTTGTGTGCTTGTTATTTTGTATAGTGGTGCACAAAAAACTCTGTGGGATGAACTATAACCCAGAGTTCTGAAGCTGAGAAAGCCAGGGAGTTAATAGTAAGAGATCAGCATGGTATTTCCTTGTCTTAGTTTCTTCTTAAACAATTGCAGAACATCCTCTCCACTCAGGTTAATTTAAGAGGTGGTCCCCAGGGGCGGTCTGTCAGGCCCTCCACTGTCCTGTCCCTCAGCTGGCTTGACGATCTATTGATGCCTCTACCACCTCTGCTGGTTCCAACAGTGACCCTGCAGAAGTTCCCCAGATCCTCCCCCTGCCTTCTGCATGGCCAGTTCTCCAAGCAAGGCCCCAGCTCCTTACAGAGCCTCTCCTGGTACACATCTCTGTTTCCATGTGTGCCATTATTGCAGCCCCCATCAGCCTCGGCTTTGGCCGTGTGTCTGTGGAGGCATCATGGGAGCGTATTCCCGCCATACACAACATTCTCTCTCCCTTGGCAAAGTGACACTGTCCTCGGTCAAGCTTGTGACAGACTGCAGCTTCTTCCTTTTGGACAATTCCTTTCCAGATGGTTTCTTTGACTACCCTGCCCACCAGTCTGCTTGCTTCTTGCCTCTAGTTCCTCCCTGCGCATTTCTGCCTGCCATCCAGGCTTGTCCAGACTGGACCCAAACGCAAATGGATTCAGAAGACAGGTGGCTGGAAACAGATGAAGCTGGCAGAGTATTTGCATATAAACCCACAGAAGTAGTCATTACTAGATTTTTTTTTTCCTTGAAACCTGAAGCTTTCTCGATGTAGCTTTTGCTTTTCTCAGGTAAAGAGAAGACTTTCTCTACTAGAAGAAAAACAGAGTACAGATAAATCTATGGCAACTGACTTTTGGGTCTCAGTGTTCAAGAGGTAATGGAGAGTAGTAAGGACAGGTGTGAACTAGTGAGCAAATTCTCCATCTAAGTGGGTCGGCCACCACTCAACCCCAGCTAAACGTAGCTACGTGGTAAGATGGGCCCCGTAGTGCCAGACCTTCTGATTTTTTTCAGTAAAATCTGAAAATCTAGATTATTTGTGAGTCTTCTGATAAAAACTGTCTTGTTAAACACACACACCCATATCTGCAAAGAGGTTTTGGCCTCTTTGTAGCCTATAAGTTTAAACACTCAAACAGGGCCTCTGCTGGAGGATGAATGATAATCAGTCATGTAAATAGTTACAATTAACATTTTCTCCAGCCAAGTCAACCATTTCTAGTTTAGTTAGGGGAAAAGCAGAGAGTTTCTAGCTGAAATAGATAGATATCCTGAGGCCTCTTTGCAGCTGTCCGGACCTATCCCAACCCTAGAGTGTTGTTTCTCCGTGTGTGGTCCTGGGACCAGCAGCAGTAGCATCACCTGGGAACTTGTTAGAAATGCAAACTCTCAGGCCCCATCCTAGACCCACAGAATTAGAAACTCTGGACATGGGGACCAGCAATGTGCGTGTTAACATACTCTCCAGGTGATTCTGAAGTGTGAGATCCGCTGCCCTAGGCTTGCAGAGGGAGCTGCTCTGCCTGCAGTGTGTTCCCGGGGCCCTGACGGTTGCTGTAACCCTGGGCTTCCTGGTCCCACACCGTCAGCACCAGGTTTTAGGAGCCAAGATCTGTGTGCTGTGTGAACTCTGGGTCCAGCTTGGCTCTCCAAAGAAGGTATGTGACACCGAAGAGGACGCTGGCACATGGTAGTAGAGAAAAGGGGATCTGGGAATTGCATGTGTCGAGAGAGAAGAGAAGAATAAAATCTGTTCCTGCAGTGTTTCTTACCCTCCCCCCGCCATGACTTCTTTTACATAGGAGAATCGCCCAATGGTATGATTTAAAGAAAATCTGCCCTCACCCTACCTTCAATCGAACCTCTTTAAAATGACTACTTCCCTTTTCATTTCAATCTAGGTTTAAGACTGAGGAATACAGAGTAAGGGTAGTGATGCTATGATGTGACTTAAATCTAACCAGGTGATTTCTTAACCCCATCCTTAGAACCCAGAAGACTTAGAGTTTAGTAGATGGGTCAGGTTCGGGTTTGGGGAACACCTCGTGCAAGTCTGGGCTGGGAAGGCCCACCGTGGAGCAGAATGAGATCACCGGGATCTCATTTTTATAATTTCAATGAAAGGCATAGTGAGGAACCCAGATGGGAAAACAAGAGAGGTGCCTAGAGAGGGAGGTGAGGGGGGGCAGAGAAAGTCCACCCAGTGGTGGCCTTGGGGCAGAGCTCCCTGTGTCACCCCCTCTCTGCATCAGCCTCCTCTCCCAGGTGCCGTGCAGTCACTTCACTTTTGGAAGGGCCCCAGCTCTGGCTTCCTCCGGCCCCGTGTGTGAGTCTCATTCCTTGCTTTTCTTTTTCAAAGCCAGGGCGAGAGCAGTAGCGATGTGATTTAAAGGAAGACTCCTTTACCTATATTGCCTGAAAGTCCTGTAGTACCTTAAGGTTTACAAAGCTGTAACCAGTGTTATATTTCACAGTTAAGACGCCCCATAAAACTCAAGGACGTAATTCTAATACTTTCTTTATGACTGAACTCAGCTTTCGTTACTCTTTGGTTACCTCTCCCATTCTCCGTGCCTCCAATCCCCACCTGAAGCAGAGACCTTCACCTGGCTATTTCCTGGTAAATTCAATTTTATCTGGTGGTTTTTGTTTTTTTTGGTTTTTTTGGTTAAATTCAATATGCGTAGCTCAATCCTAGAACAAATCAGAATTCCATTTTGGTCTTTCCTTTCCCTCCTGCTGAGCTCTCCTCCCCTGTGTTTGGTACCACGCAGACACTGTGCATCCTCTGGGGGGTTGTGAGGGCGTGGTGTAGTCTGCTAGCGTGCACACCTGGTTCAGAGGGAGTCTGGTTCAGAGGGAGCCCTGAGGCTGTCGGGACTGGCCACATAATTTAGGGGCCCAGTGCATAATGGGAACTTGGGGGACTCTAGTTTAAAAAAATTAAGAATTCTGAGACAGCAATAGCAGAACATTAAACTGAGTTCAGGGCTGGTGCAGCTGCACAGGTCACACTCCTACGAAGCGGGTTACCTGTATTCTCCCAGCCTGGCTCCTGGTGAAAGTAGTGGCTGAGGCTCATTCTGGGCTGTTCAGTGTCTCTCCACGACTCTCAGATGCTGCAGATTCCCTGAGAGTAGCTGCGCCTTCCGTCTCATCCCGTTTGGGTGGTCTGCTGTGAAGCCCTCTGCCCTGTGACTCTGCCATGAGCACGCCGACCGTCCTTCTCAGCTCCCTTCCACCCTTGCGGGCCCGCAGCCACTTCTCTATCTCCCCCACATACTTAGTGTGCGTGTCTCCATCACCCACGTTGTACAGACACATGCTGCTAAGTCTCTACTCTCTGTCTGCATATCCCGGGCATGACTAGTGCCAGGGGTTATCCTACTCTCAAATTTTAGCCTGTCAAGCTCTCCACTTTAGATTCCTCAGACTTTGTGAAGGAAAGGAAAGAGCCAGGCAAAGCTGTCCTTCCTCAACTTACCTGCAAGAGAAGAGGATGGGTAGGCAGATGGCACAGTTACTGCATTCTTTTTTTCCCTAACTTTTTTCTTCTCTCTTATTTTCAGGCATTTTCCTGATTACTGTACACTGGGGGAGGGGGTGGGGAGTGGCAGAAACCAGTTCCCTTTCTCCCAGTTTAAATGCATCCATCAATCGTATTTGTCACGCAGTCTAATTCAGGGCTGGCAAACTAAAGACTAGGGGTCAAACCTGGCCACACCCACCCATTTATGAATTGTCTGTGGCTGCTTTCATGTTGCAATAGCAGAGTTGAGTAAATGGAACAGTGACCACACAGCCTGCAAAGCCCAAAATATTTAACGTTTACCCCTTTACAGAAGAAGTTTGCTAACCTCTGTGCTAGATGAACACAGCTGAAAGCAAAGTGTCTTTGTCACTGGTGGTACCTACGTGGAGGTGCTGAAAGTTGTTTGATGACCCTGGCGGTTAATCTGCCTCAGATTAATGCTTCCTGCGTTACCACTGCTAGTAGATACTTTCACACACATACGGAGAGTAGAACAGGCGTTATGATTTCACATACGCATGGTGGGTGGAACGACATTATTATCCTCGGTTTAAAGATGAAAAAAATACAGGTTGGAGAGCTTAAGGAACTTGTCCAGGATTACAGAATAAGTAAGTGTGGGGTTAACGGTGGGGATGTGGATCTCTTGATTCCTTGGGGTTAGTGGCAAACATCTCCGGGAGGATTCAGCGTGTTAGAAAAACAAATGCTGAGGCTGTTGATACGTGAGGTCTTGGGACACCTTTAGGTCTACCGTGGAGTTGGGTGGTACGCTGAGGTGGGGTGGTTGGAGGGTGGAGAAGAGAGGGGGTTAGGGGCCATTACGTGTTGGAAAAAATTATTCCAAAAGGTGGTAACTCATTTTCTTACATACTTCCTGCCCACAAAATGAGCCTGAAACTTCTGCACTGGGATAGCATGGCATTTTAGATAGAGTCAGTTCCTAATGCACCTTAATTAGCTAATCACAAATTTCTCCTCTTGACTGTTCTTTCCAGCCTTCACACTCAAATAGCAACTAGGTTTCTGAAGTTTGGTTAATGGCCATAGAATTCACAGCCTCTTCACACAGCATCAAAGTGAAGAGGGTCCTTAAACATCAAACACCTTTGACAATCATATGGCTTCAGTAGCATTCATAGAATGTGTTCCAATAGGAATAATTTTTACTTTTCTCCTGGCTTGGTTTATAAAGTAGCTGTGTTTGTTTTCAGTTTAGGCTCCCTATACTCTGATCTATCCCGAGACAAGGGATGCTCAGAAAAGACCAAAGTCAGGAGGAGTTCAAAACAGACACAACCCATGACTTCCTACATTGCAGCTGATTTTAGGTTGCTGTTCATTGCAGCACTATTTACAGTAGCCAGACCACGGAAGCAACCTAAGTGGCCATTGACAGATGAATGGATAAAGAAGATGTGGCACATATATACAATGGAATATTACTCAGCCATAAAAAGAAACAAAATTGAACTATTTGTAGGTGGATGGACCTAGAGTCTGTCATACAGATTGAAGTAAGTCAGAAAGAGAAAAATAAATACCGTATGCTAACACATATATATGGAATCTTAAAAAAAAAAAAAAGGTTCTGATGAACCTAGGGGCAGGACAGGAATAAAGATGCAAACATAGAGAATGGACTTGAGGACGCAGGGAGGGGGAAGGTAAGCTGGGACAAAGTGGCAGAGTGGCATGGACATATATACACTACCAAACGTAAAATAGATAGCTAGTGGGAAGCAGCTGCATAGCACAGGGAGATCAGCTTGGTGCTTTGTGACCACCTAGAGGGGTGGGATAGGGAGGGTGGGAGGGAGATGCAAGAGGGAGGGGATATGGGGATGTATGTATACATATAGCTGATTCATTTTGTTATACAGCAGAAACTAACACACCATTGTAAAGCAATTATACACCAATAAAGATGTTAAAAAAAAAGAAGTGGTTGAGAAATTAAAAATAAAAGGCATTTAAAGGACACCTGCATACAGTTGACATAAGTGTAGGCAATTAGAACGCATGAAGTCATCGTCAGCACACGGATGGGGTGATCTGTGCAGTATTCCATCTTTTCCCTTGTCAGCATGAAGCTGTGATATCACCCAAACCACTGCATGTCTTTCTCCGCAGGGAGGCTAACCCATCTTGTTAACATCCAGCCATTGTGATTTGCCTCGCATTTCTTGAAAACTGCAATTCAATTATTTGAGAATCTTTTCTGCAGAAAGACAAACATTTTTTTCTAACAGGAAATTTTGCACAGTTGGCTTACTAGAATAATCAGCTACTGTGCAAACTAGAATTTTTCTTAATTTGCCTAATTAAAAGAATCAGTTCATCCATATCCAGTCGTATAGCAATTATTGTATTTCTTGAGTCTTAGTGACTTTTTTAATTCAAAGACTCAGAAGTCAAAACACTGCAAAGGGCAAAGTTACTCTTCAGCTCCTTGAGAACCTCAAGCACTGAGAAGTAAAAAGACAGTGTCGGGGGACACTGTCGGGGAAAGAGAAGGTTGTCTTAGAAGAACAAGACGTTACACAAGTAGAAATTAGAGGGAAAAAATCTGCTGCAATAGTGGGATTCTATGTTAACTCTTGTGGCTTGAGACTATTTACTGAATGCTATACCCTGTGAGTAAACTTATTTCAGCCCCAGGAAAGGATGGCTGCGAGTTCATTTGTGTTGCTGTGGTCCTGATATAGAGGTAAAAACTGCCATTCAGCTTCCTCCTTGCACCTGGAGAATCCAAACAAGCCTGTGTTCTGGTTCAGCCTTTCGCAGGTACTGGCCGCGCTATTTTGGGCAAAGGTCTAAATCTCTCTAAGCCTCGCTTTCCTTATCTTTTTAAAACAAGTAATTATAGCACCTGCTTTATGCATTGCTATTAGGATTTCATGAGATGTTACTATCTATGTCAGATACTTAACCCAATGCTCAGAGCATAAGCTCCTCAGTAAAGGTCAGCTACTATTATTGTGAATAGAAGTATAATAATATTTAAGAATAATTCATCACATATAGACTGCTGAGAGAAAGCCTAAGATACTTTTCTCTGTAACTATAGATAAGGCTCTTTTGTGAGTGAAAGGAAATGACTGATTCTTGTCAATTGTGGGGCTGGGCCTTTTCAGAAGTGATGAAATACAGGAAGGAATTCTAGTTCTGGCTAACCAGGAGTCTGGTAATTTTCCAGAGATGTTTTCTTTGTCAGATAAAACAAAAAGAGAGGCCACCCTATTTTATATTCAAAGTTTTAAAACCCTCCAATTGTACATTCATTCAGACTCAATATACAATTAAATTTTTTTTTTCTTATTTCATGGCAGTTCCCTGATCTATTCTCTTGTTATTTATTTATTTATTTTTTCTGAAACCTTTTCGAGGGCTGCTGTTATCTTCCTTGAAAAATATTAAGCAGAACTCCATAAAATATTTCACCATGGTTTTAGGCTAGAGTAGAATAATATTTTTCTATTTTGCCATAGTTGTAATATTTTCCTTAAACTTTTGGTTACAACATCACTGCAGTGACTCCAACAGAATCCCCTTTCTTGAATTCTAACATTTTGTGAAATCATTTAGAAGAATTTTCAGTTGGTCTGGGTAGATTTGTCCTAGTAGAATGAAAAGGTTTCACATAAACAAAAACCTTAGTTATTTTGAGGATTTTATGAGTGTGGATAATGAGAAGTGAAAAATCATTTAACATGGCTTGCTGCATAAATAGGATTATGAAAATGAAAGAAAATTGTAAAGAAAATTTAAGGGCAAACCTAGGAACATTTAGTAACAGTGTGTGCTGTTAGAATGAACGATAATCTCCCGAGAAATGTTTGAACATTTCATGAGTTGGGATATTTATAACTAGACTTAACCAAGTAAATAAGATAAGCAGAGGGAATAATCTGGCACTGATAGGGAATATACTAGTTGATTTGATGCGTCTTTTGCATCTTAAAATTCACATAACATGTTTTCTTTTGCCTCTGGTTTTGGGTGCTGTGGGTATTGTCATTTATGTATGAAAGAAAGAATCAGGACAGTTCCACGCTCATGTTCTGGAAGCCCCACTTGCAGCGGGCTCTTTGCCAGGCCACACTGGAAAAAGTAGGCTTCCTGCAATTTTGTGCTTTCCTTTTTGCTATGCAATATAGTTTTAATTCTATAAAGTAATTTAAAAATGGAAATTATATAAAGAAAATTATTGTGGTATCTCAACCTGTGCATTGGGTAGGTTCTTGAAAAAGAATATAAATAAAATAAAACCAGGAACAAACGGGAGGCGGATGGATACTTGAGAAGCATAGGAAAGATGCCAAAACCTAATTTATGCAGAAAAGAAGTTTTTGTTGGTGGTAGGGATGGAGAGTATTGTGACCAACATTGAATCATAACATGGAAAGACAAATCTGAAAGGAGGCAAGAGCAAGGGTGAGACTGCTACGGAAAATTCAAGGTCAAGATTTGCAGGAGCTAATGAAGATGGCAGCTGGAACGGGTGTTTAATTGCTGAGGACTTTTTTCTTTGTCCTTTTTTACTTGTTCAAAGGCTCTAGAAATACTTGTTAGTTCAGTATAAATTACTCAAAATTGTTATAAATATTTTCTGATTCCTAGGATATTGTTCATCTGACAGTACACTGTTTATTGCCCAACATATGGGGAGGAAAAGGAGGAAGAGAGATGACCATAGACCTAAAAGAGGGAGGTTTGGAATAAAATTCGGTCTTTCTTTTCTTCACACCGTAGTCAGAAAATTCCATGCAAAGTGTTGCTGACAAATTACTACGCAAGGAAAAGTAAATGTATTTCATGAACTATGTTAGGATGATTTATTTATTAAATAGAAGAATCTGTGCCCCAAATAACATTGATTCAAAAAAAAAAACCAAAACAGTTCTAAATCTGATGTGAATCTTCAATTTCTTTACACCATTTTCTTGAGGAGCACTTTCTTCAAAGGATATGCATTGGAACGAAGCAAAAGCATTCTTGGCTTCATTCAGAAAGTTTGTTATTTACATGTCCCAACCTTCTTTGGCTGGTTTAATAATGAAATTGATATAAGAGATTAATAGGAGAAAAACAAATTTAATTTTATACATACAGGAGTCCCATGAAAATATGAGACCTGAATGGCAGCCAGGTAATTGAAGCTTATATAAAACCTTGAGCTAAGGAAAGGGGTATGGGTCTGGGGATACAAGGGGGAGGAAGGCCGTTCACAGGAAGGCAGAGGAAATGTTTGAAAAACAAATGTTGTCCTATTACAGATTACGTTTCTTAGGTAAAACGTATCTCTCTTCCTGGTATAGGCCCTCTTTACAATGTAAATTTAGGCAGTTGATGGGGAGGAAAAGAGCTTTACCTGAGTCTGCTGGGTTTTGATTGCCTTTAGTTCAAAACAATCCACATGCCAAAGTGGCATATTTGTGGTCATGTATTCTGCCCCCACCCCCAACTAACTATTAAGAAGCCTACAGGGGCTTCCCTGGTGGCGCGGTGGTTGAGAGTCCGCCTGCCGATGCAGGGGACACGGGTTCGTGCCCCGGTCTGGGAAGATCCCACATGCGGCGGAGCGGCTGGGCCCATGAGCCATGCCGCTGAGCCTGCGCGTCCGGAGCCTGTGCTCCACAACGGGAGAGGCCAGAACAGTGAGAGGCCCGCGTACCGCAAAAAAAAAAAAAAAAAAAAAAAAGCCTGCAAAGTGCCAGATGCCTTTCTGTTATCTGCCTGCTACTCCTGTGAGCACAATGGACAGAATTTGGCCAACTCTGACTAAATGTTTATTTACTATTGTTCAACTCTGGGACTTTTAACACATTAAGTCTGTAATGGTCCCTGTTCAGACTACATCCTGTTTTCATAACCTGTATCCTTAATAATTAGCCCTGTTGCTTCTCAGAAAGATTTTTAAATGAGTCATCATTTTACAAGGTCTGCAGCAGGTTAATTATTTTGGGAAGAGTAGTTTTGCTTAGCAACCTAATTTCAGTTGCTGTGTGAGTTTTGCAAGAGTGCCTATGGAAGAAGACAGATGAATGAATTTCTCCAACTCTGTAGTATGAAGTGAAAAAACATGAATTTAGAAAACATTTGTAAAACTGTCTGGGTCATCTGCTTTCCAAGGTGGCCCCTTCACTTCCCATTTGCATGTGTTTAAGAACTTAGAAAAAAGCCATATAGAGAGTAAGTATTTAGGGTCACACCTGGGTTCAAATCCTAGCTCTTCTATTCCCTAGGAGTAACTGTGTGATCCAGAAAAAGAGATTTAATCTCTTTAAACCTCAGTGGCCTCATCTGTAAAACTGAGAATAATAGCACCCACTAGGGTTGATGTGAATATTAATTTAATTGAGATGTTGTATATAAAATGCTTAGCACACTGTGTAGCACTTAAGAAACAGTGAGAGCTGTTAGAATACAGAAGAGTATGAATGTCACTAAATGTGATACATGAAAGTCTGTTCCTGTCTGGACTCTTTCTCCTACTAAGTAGAATAAAGTGGTTTAAAGTGGATATTATTGAGGGCAGGCTTGGTTACACTATTGAGAAATTATGTTTTTCTCCTTCTTACATGTTGTCCAATTCCTTTCTAAAACATTTCTTGACTAGTTTGCTATCTCTGAGTACTCTTGCAATCCTGAGATAGAACAGGTGCTGATGGCTGACTTTGTTGTGGAGGTAAAGATAGGTAAATGCCACTTTCTGTGTGTTTGCAAATATACTTAAGTGCATGTAATATATAGATAGATATGCATTTGTCCTATTTTACAAATATCCTAATGCTATAGATCCTATAAAAGATACAGGAAATCCAGGGAAAAAAGACACAAGCACATGTTAGAGTCAAACACAAATGTTGCGTATGATTAACTTTCAGACATTACCAACTTACTTCCCGTGCCTTGGGAAATATTGCCTGGAACTCCCATTAATGCATGATCTAAATTGAAGTTGTTAAATCAATATTTGATGTACCATTCCAAAGAGCCTTAAGATCTAACAGAGAAAATTATTTCAGATCAAAGAAATTCACATGTGGCATGGAGTCATAGGGAGTCACAATTCAATTTGGGAAGCCCATGTGTCTTAGTTATGATGTGTAACAGGTCAAGAGTTAAATTTGAAACTGTGGGAGGAGGAAAAATAATTTTCCCTTTACCCTTCTAAGATTCTTGGCTGATATAACCCTGTAATAAAAATACAGATTAGTAGGAGAAAACAAACAGAAGTTTAAGAACATGTATACCGCCGGTATACATGGAAGAGACCCAGGAAAACCACGTAACTCTCTGAAATGGCCCAAGCCATCACCTTAAATACCAGCTTCAGCTAAAGACAAAAGAAAGATGTCGGGAGCTGGGGAGCCACTTATGAGAGGTTATGAGGAAACCACAGTAAACAAGGAAAGCAGCGTAAATGCAGATTTAAGTCATTGCCTTCTGCATTGATAAGAGTTTCTAGAGATTTTAGAGTCATCCTTCTCTTCCTGGTACAGCAAGGGAGACACCCTTACAGAGATTTCCCTTATAAATGTAAATATGTCTTTAAAAAGGGTAATTTCTACCCAGGTTTCAGAGCTTCACATGTGTCTGCTGTTTCTTAAAAATAATGAGTTTAAAGTAATCAATATGCCAAAGAGGCATATTCAGGGTGGTGTATTGTGCTGACATTCAAAACCTTCTATTCGTCTCGTCCTTTTTTTTTGGCTTGGGATTTAAGTCAGCCCATTCTGCCACAAACAAGCTGTGAAAAATACAGTAGGTCTGCTCTAAAGTGCTCTGGTTTCCATTACAAAGAAACATTTATTCTTTGTTCACCAGCAAAGCACAAAAATGCTCTAAAATTTCAGGAACTAATCACTGAGTAAACCAGAAAACACGGTGCTAGTATTAAGGACCACATTTTCAGTTTATAGTGTTCAAAATTAGGGTGCTATAGAAAGTTCACACACACACAAAAGGGTCCATCTGGTTGTAAGCGTTCAGTTCAAAAAAGGAGCATGAATGTAGATTTCAAGATTTGTTAGAATAATTGAATGTTCAAGATCTTGAATTGAATGTTCAAGATTTGTTAGAAGAATTGAATGTTCACTATCTAAAAGGAAACATCACACTGTATTTATTTTTCTATTATAAACCTAGTGTTTTGAAAAGCTTTCCTTGGTTTCTTAACTATGGTTGGGTTCATAAAGGAAATTTACTTTCAGAAAACAAGTCTCTGTATTTTCTCTGGAATGAGTAATGAAAATCTTGCTGCTTAGCTGTTCAAGGGAAAGACTATTTATACTGTGAGTTTTAAATAAGCCCATGCACTAAGCTACTCTATTTAAGGGTTTAGGCGAATTTTGTGGTACTGCCCCCAGGATATTAGAGCTATCTTCCCGGAACTTGCAGGCTTAGCCTTTGAGCTCAGTGTATTTGTTTGTATCATACCTGTTAGTCAAGTTCTTTTGCTCAGAGATTGACACAGACTCTGCAAAGCGTTCAAAATGGAATGACTCAAACGTGCTCCCCATGGGACAGATTAACTGCTGTTTTTGTCTTTTTTTCTTTACTTTACCTCAAAATATTTTTTAAAATTTTGATTTTGAAATTGATCTGTTTTCTCCCAATTCTTTGTACTCTTGTTCTTATTACTGTAAATGACTGACATTAAAGAACAAAACACCTGCTTTTGAAAAAGAGGCTATGGAAAAATAGAATTCCATATCACTAAAAACTACCCCCCCTTCCCTTGGCTTTTCCCGTTTTCTCTCTCCACTTCAAGCCCCGCCAACCCTCACTCTATGTGGATTTTTCTGCACATTGTGACTTCCAACTTGTTCCTGGCAGGGTTTGAGGTTTGCATTTTCTGATAGACAATTTAGAATCATTTAAAAAAAATAACTTTTTTATTTTACAAAAGCTTTAGATTCACAGAATTATTGCAAAGATAATACTGGGGGTTCCCCAGTTTCCTCTGTAATTAACACCTTAGTGTGGTACATTTGCTATAATTAATAAACCAATACTGCCGCATTATTATTGACTAAAGTCCATGTTTTATTCATAGTTCCTCAATTTTTCCCTAATGTCTTTTTTCTGTTTCAGGATCCCATCCAGGATGCCACATTATGTTTAGTTCTCATGTGTTCTTAGCCTTCTCTTGGCTGTGACAGTTATTCAAATTTTCCTTGTTCTGATGACCTTGATAGTTTTAAAAATTACTGGTCAGGCATTCTGTAGAGTGTCTCTCAGTTGGGATCAGCTTGATGTTTTTCTCATTGTTAGAGTTGGGTCACATTTTGGAGAAGGAAGATGGCAAAGGTAAAGTGCCATTCTTATCACATTCTATCAAAGATACTTGACAGAATCAGCAGTGCTATCAGCGTGACTTGGCCTTGCTGATGTTCACCTTGATTACTTGGCTTGAGATGTTTGTGAGGTTAGAATCACATTTCCATCTTTTCCTGAAGATGGTCAAAGTATTTTCCTGTAGTTTTTAACGACACGCTCATTGAAGCTGTAAGGAAGCTAACTTGGGACTGATCTTTTTGTTCTTCTTTCTTGGTAATGTTGTAAAGCTGCTATTAGTTTCTGAGTAGTTAGACAAAAATAATTTCAGTGGTGGTAAAAACATCTTATCTTTTTTCACGTGTTTTAGGTGGGAATGAGATCCCGAAACCAGGGTGGTGAAAGTTCGTCCAACGGGCATGTCTCCTGCCCCAAGTCCTCCATCATCAGCAATGCTGATGATAAAAGTCTCTCGGAAGATACAAAAAAGAAGAACAAATCAAATAGAAAGGAGGAAGATGTCATGGCCTCAGGAACTGTCAAACGACACCTAAAACCATCTGGAGAAAGTGAACGAAAGAATAAGAAATCCTTGGAGTTATCCAAAGAAGACCTCATCCAGCTACTGAGTATAATGGAAGGGGAGCTGCAGGTAGAGTCCAATTTTTTCAATTGTTGTGTCTCTAGTCTGAAGGTATAAAATAAGAGATTATGAACCTGTCTACCTCACTGGATTGTGAACTTCATGGGGAAAAGGACTGTCTTCCTTATTCATTCCTGCATCCCTAGTGCCTGGCACAAGTTTGCACTGAATACGTTTTTTGTTGAATGAACGAATAAATGAATAGATGCTGATTCTAACATCAAGCTTCTCTAGAAGCAGAAAATTTTTTCATGACATAATTTTGATAATAATTTAACACCTAGTAGTAGGTAATCAGTGAGAACATCTAATTTAGCCCTTGACTGTGGTTGCAAACTGTGAAAAGGTCATGATTATTAGAAGGCAGAGTTAAGATCAATTGCTACTTTTGCTTTTTTCCAGAAGGTAGAGTAAAAGAGAGATAAAGAGGGAGAGGGAGAGACAGAGAGACAGAGAGAAAGAGAAGGAAACTTTGTTTAAACCAGTCTTACTCTTTTCTCTCTTCTTTGTGACTTTCAGCTTTAATTTTCTACAAGGTCGTAGGAGTTGAGATGCACTCAAATCAGCAGAGCATTGTATTGTGAAAACTTGATACTTTCACAAAGCATTTTCAAGTCTATTATCTCATTTGATCTCAATAATAATGTGGGTATCATTATCTATAATTTATAATGAGGAGACAGGCCCAGAAGGGTTAATGGGTTGTCCAGATCTCATCTTAGGCCCCCTGATTCTTGGTCCAGGGCACTTTCCACTATCCATCCCCACCAACCTTCTGTGGCTACCAGGTCCCCCACTAAGAGAATGTGTTTTTGTTTTTTGGGGGTTTTTTGGCGGTACATGGGCCTCCCACTGCTGTGGCCTCTCCCATCGTGGAGCACAGGCTCTGGACGTGCAGGCCCAGCGGCCATGGCCCACGGGCACAGCCGCTCCGCGTCATGTGGGATCCTCCTGGACTGGGGGCACGAACCCGTGTCCCCTGCATCGGCAGGCAGACTCGCAACCACTGCGCCACCAGGGAAGCCCTAAGAGAATGTTTTTAAGGATCCAAGAGGGAGCTGGGATTCTTCTGAGTTTCTGAGCCTTGGACAGTTATATTTCTCCAAGTGGGGAAACAATAACTTTTTTTTTTTTTGAGGAGAGGATGATTTAAGAGTGAGGTTGCTGTTTTCCTTTTTGTTTTTGTTAGGTTCTTAACTTGCATAAGCCTCTAGGGGAACACCAAAAATTGAATGAGATGAAGCCTTTGTTTGGTGCTGTTATCATCAGACATATTACTTGCAACCTATCCTAAACTAGGGGGATCTGAT
Source organism: Aethalodelphis obliquidens (assembly GCF_003676395.1). Lineage (NCBI taxonomy): Eukaryota > Metazoa > Chordata > Mammalia > Artiodactyla > Delphinidae > Aethalodelphis > Aethalodelphis obliquidens. The sequence goes on from NW_020837947.1 coordinate 77,076,737, forward strand.
CTGTTCCTGTTCTAATCTGTGAGTGCCTACAGATAAGGAAACCCCTGGGGTAAAGAGAAATAGAAAACATGCAAAACTCAAATTAAAAACAAACAAGTGCGATTGAGCTTACCATTTATAGACTGAGAAAAATCACCTTTGCATTTCACAGCAAAAGATGAAAATTTCCAGAGCACCACCATTACTAAAAATAGCTTCACCACTGCCAGAAATGTGGTTATTGTTCTATTAACATTTATTGTTTAAGGAGGCAGAGTATATTAGTCCAATTTTTTAAGCTGCTCCCAGCCTACAGCTATTGACCTGAGTGGAAGGTACAACAGTGACCTAAGAAATCTTCACAAAGCACTTGTCATCAGCTTATTTCCTCCAGGCATGGTGGCTTGTGTGAAGCCTGTGGCTCTTCTAGACTCTAATTTCTGTAGAAGGATGTCATATCATGGTAGATTGTGGACCGTATTTAAGATTCACGTGGCTTTTATGTTCATGGTGTTTCCAGATATGGTTCCAGAGCCTAGGCATGCAAACTACAAGCCCATACACCCGGGACATTAAAGAAATTAAGTAGAAGGCGCCAAAGAAATGCATTTTGCTCTCCCTTAATCTTTGTGAATACAGGATGCCTTACCTTCCAAAATTGATGTATTCCTGAGCAGCAATACATAAGGAAAGAGTGTAAGATATTTGTAGGGGAGGCAGTGGAGAAATGAAGGACCTGATATTATAAGGAATTTCATGGTGAGTTCATTTGCAAAGCAAATACTCCATCCCCCCATATATTTATATGCACACACATACATATGTAAGTATCTATACTTGTAAATGCAGATTTTGCAATACTAGATTTGTTAAAAACGAGACTGTTCCTATATTTAGAGGCATATTTATATTTCCCATATTTACATTTCATCGTCACAGGAGGGGGTGTGTGTGTTGTAGCTAAGAGTGGGAGGGAGTCGGCATTAGCAAATGTGAGTGGGCTGGTGAAAATGTGACAGCTATGGGCCAGGTTTGCCACAATAGAGACAAGCAAAAAAAAAGTCTATCTAAAGATCTGGCACTGAGAAGACAGACAGAGAGTTTAGGTACCCTCGGCTCAGGCCTATATGCTCTTCAGCCTGACATTTATGAGCATTTAGTGAGTTGTCTCCCGGACGTCAAAGGCCACCTATCACCTCCCTTTATGGAGCAGCTGTGTTATGACTCAAATACCCTTCCTCTGCATGTGCTGTTCTGAGGTTCTATAAAGTATCAGGACTGACAAGCAGCTTTGAGATGTCTATCCACCTCCTTTATATTTCAAGTGTGAAACTGACACTCAGACAAGTTATGTGACTTGCCCAAGGTCGCACAGCAATTTAGTTAACATTTGCTCCAGATCCAGATTCTGTGTCTCTCAGTTCAGTTTCCCTTCCTTTATAACACTTCCACTCGGGGGATGTGCAGGGTGGGCTCTAGGACCTTTATATTTATTCTTCGTCTTCAGGATTTCTTTGAAGTAGACTCACTCTGTGAACTCCAGGGACAAAGCCATTTTGTGAAATGATGAGAATTTTTTTTTTTTTGCGGTACGCGGGCCTCTCACTGTTGTGGCCTCTCCCGTTGCGGAGCACAGGCCCCGGACGCGCAGGCTCAGCGGCCATGGCTCACGGGCCCAGCTGCTCTGCAGCATGTGGGATCCTCCCGGACCGGGGCACGAACCCGTGTCCCCTGCATCGGCAGGCGCACTCTCAACCACTGTGCCACCAGGGAAGCCTGAGAATTTTTTAGGTAAGAGAAAGTGAGGAAGGTTTCTTTCACATCAAGGAAGTGGACCATGACCTGAGCCTTGCATTTTGGTGTGATCTGGATCTTGAGAAAACTGGGGAGGCGGGGAGGAGTGTCACATGGCCACGGGCTGGGCACCACGCAACCCTGGGGCTTCATATTCACTGTTCTATGAGGGTCAGCCTTGTGGGGGACTGGAACCACGGGTCAAAATCAGGAGGGTGACACACAGAGAAAAAGGCTTAAAATATTGGGGAGATGAGACCGAGATCAAGTCTGCCTGTAGGAGATGTACCCTGGAAGTGACTTGGGGGGAAACTAAGAGATGGAGGTTCACTCAGGCTCTTCATGCCAGTTTTCTTTTTCTTAGGCTTCTTTTTGATCTCACTCATTCTCCATAGCCAGGGTTTTGGACATTATAGACAATTCTCTGTGTTTTCTGGTACCAGTACTCTGCCGTCTTTGGAATCTGTTGTGTGATCTATGGGAATTTGTTGAACCAACATTGTAGACAGAATGACCTTTGACCTTTATTGTTAGCATTGGCTTTTTGCAAAATTTGCAAATTGGCTGGTTTTTTGTTTGTTTTGTCTTGTTTTGTTTTTGCCAGTGAGGTGTCCAGTGAACTCTTGAAGTTCACCTTCACGACATGCATTAGAAATGGAGTTGCTCCTCCCAGGGATTTTTGCATTTTAGGGAGTCTTGTCTGGAACTGGTTATGTCATGCCCTTGGTCTTGGAGCGTGACATCTTCCAGACTTTTCAAGCCACACCTTAGCAGATGCAAGCTCGTCATTTCAGCACAATTACTGGCCGGCATTGCCTGCATAGAAGCAGCTGGGATGGTTTCCATGATTACACTTCTGTCCTTGACTGCTTCCAGTAACAAGTACTTTCTAATAAATTGGAACATTTTTACTCTCTGGGTGAAAAACTGCTTACATATTTCTTAGACTAAACTGAAAATAATGAAATAGTACACCCAGACCATCACTTGGGCATCATGATTAATTTCCCCTTGTATTTGTCCAAAAATAGTGCTTTCAAGAAGCCAGTCAATTTGGCTGAAGTAAAAACGACAAAAGTTCAAAGGAAATGGTACTTACATCAAAAAGCCGTAACACAGAATACTTGGCAGAAGGATATTCTTGTAGAATAATTCAAAAGCAGGATACTAATTGATTCTTTTTCTTGATGAAAAAAAATCTAGCTCTTTTATATAGTAAATTCCCTTGATATAGCCACTCAAATACGTATTAGAAAAACCAACCTCAAATTGACTTTCATCATGTTTTCCTTTGTCCTTATAGTTAGTTCTCTTCTACCTGTGCGTAAGGAGGCTCAGAGAAAACAAGATAGTAACTCTACGGTGCGCTACCATTCCACTGGGCTTTGGTGTTCGCCAGGCTGAGTCAGAGGCAGAGTCACTACACAGTGAGAAATCTTCCTTCATCTGGGTGACCGGCAGAAGGAGTTGTTGTATTCCAAAGATAATTTATGAAACAGATAATATTGTTACTGAAAGCTCAGCTTCTCTGTACACCAGTGCCGAATCGAATCTCGGAGACAGCGTTCTGGGTGAAGTAGAAAAGGAGAGCTTTATTACTTTGCCAGGCAAAGGGGGACACAGCCGTCTCCTTGCTCCAAAACCCATGAGGGGTTGTGTCCCAACCCAAGAGGAGTTGATAAGGAGTTTTACAACAGTACTTCCCAAGGATGGAGTTGCTGGCAAGATTAGGGTGTGTGCAGGGTCTCAGGTGGTCGGCCTCCTAATCTTTTATTTATTTATTTATGGCTGCATTGGGTCTTGCTGCATGCTGGCTTTCTTTAGTTGCAGTGAGCGGGGCTACTCTTTGTTGCAGTGCACGGGCTTCTCACTGCGGTGGCTTCTCTTGTTGTGGAGCACGGGCTCTAGAGCACAGGCTCAGTAGTTGTGGCACATGGGCTTAGTTGCTCTACAGCATGTGGAATCTTCCCAGACCAGGGCTCGAACCTGTGTCCCCTGCATTGGTAGGCGGATTCTTTTTTTTTTTGCCATACGCGGGCCTCTCACTGTTGTGGCCTCTCCCGTTGTGGCCTCTCCCGTTGCGGAGCACAGGCTCCGGACGCACAGGCTCAGCGGCCATGGCTCACGGGCCCAGCAGCTCCACGGCATGTGGGATCTTCCCGGACTGGGGCACGAATCCGCGTCCCCTGCATCAGCAGGCGGACTCTCCACCACTGCGCCACCAGGGAAGCCCGGTAGGTGGATTCTTAACCACTGCGCCACCAGGGAAGTCCCCAGTCTCCTAATCTTGATGAGCTTCTCTTGTCCCTTTAATCTTGCCTCAGGTGGTTTCGTGGCTGCTCCTCCCTTGATTAGCAGCTGCTTGAATTTGCCCTTTGGATCTCAGGGAAGGTCACGGAGGCTGGAGTCTTGCCTACAAGAAACAGGGAACAAAAAAGGCCTCCATGCCTAGGAGCCCCACAAGGCCCCGCTCTGTTTCAATATGCCTGTGGCTTGTTAGAAGTTTCCTCTGTTCTCTCCTTTGGGGGTCCTAGCCATTTTCTTTAATATTGTTCACTAGTTTGGTTTTTTCCTTTTTTAACCTCACTACTACCTACTATAGGTGAGTCCTCTGTCCACTCTTTTTTCTCACCAAGAGAGTCTATTCATTCTTAAGGCATTAATTAATTCAAAATTGATTGATTTTCCAATATTTAAGAAACTGGAGGTCTGAAAAATGCAAAGGTGAGTAATAATAATACTCATAGCTAAAATCTGATGAGCTCCAACTATGTGTCAAGCGTGGTTTTCAGCACCGGCTATTACAGCAGTCATGAAGAAAGAGCTCCCAACCTGTAGGACAGATGAGAATGTACAGGAATGAATATTTTGTAGGGTAACTGCAATGCAAACTATGGGAGTACAAAGGTGGGAAAGATTGTGAAAATCTCAGGAGATGAGTGGAGGAAAGTTTCACTGAAGAATTGGACCTTGAAGGATTGGTAGGTCTTGGACAGGCAGAGAGGAGCTTAGGGACCACCCTGAGCAGAATCAAACACTGAGCGGGTGGAAAAGTATGGGTCGTGCTCATCAGTGAACAGTCTGCCTTCTGTGGAGAAGTATTTGGTGGAGGGAAAACTGCACCTCCATTTGGAGGCCACAAATAAGACATCCGAAAAACAACCGTCAGCAGGTGTGAAGAGGTGGAGGATGCAGAATCCAAGGGAGTCAAGACTGTCAAGAAGGACAGAGAGGTTGCTTCCGTCCAACCAGCAGAGAGTTTCAGCTGAATATGACTGAATAGTGTTTGTTGGGTTTGTGGGTCCAGAGGTCACTGGGAACATTTGCCAGGGCAGTTTCAGTGAGTGTAAGCCTACTGTCAGTGGTTGCAGAAGTGAAGGGAAGTTAAAGAACTAGAGGAATGGGCTTCCCTGGGGGCGCAGTGGTTGGGAGTCCGCCTGCCGATGCAGGGGACACGGGTTCGTGCCCCAGTCTGGGAAGATCCCACATGCTGCGGAGCGGCTGGGCCCGTGAGCCATGGCCACTGAGCCTGCACGTCCGGAGCCTGTGCTCCGCAACGGGAGAGGCCACAGCAGTGAGAGGCCCGTGTACCGAACTAAAGTAACATGTTCTAGTGAAAATCCAGGAATTTAGAAAATCTTTTTTTGTCTGGAAGTGGTAATCAGATTTTTTTTTTTGAACACAGCCGAAGAAGCTAAATTTCCCTTTTGTTTAGCATAGCAGTAAATCATTTGTCTGGTACAGAGTATGTCCTTAGTACATTTGATGACTTCCTGCTTTGAAATCACCATGCTGCTTTTCTCTATTTGGGGGCTTTAAGTGAAACATGGGAGTATTAAAAAGTAAAAGGCTAAAACAGCATAACTTGAATGCCAGGTCCTGCAGGGAAGTGTTGTAGAACCCAGATGGTTTGGAAGCTGACCTTATTAGTGTTGACTCTGAGCCTTTGTTTACTCCCTGTCTGTGTATTTCCTGCTTTCTGGGGCTGTTGTGATTACTACACTCAGCCGATGTAGATGTTATTTGGAAAACTTTAGATAATGAAGGAGGAGAAAAATAGGATGGTAGCTAGAAGGAACCTCAGGTGAAGGGAGTGTTTTTAATGATGAAAGAGACTTTACGTGTTTTTGTGTTAAAGGGTTATAGAACCAAAAATGAGCAGGGTCAAAGATATGGGAAAGAGCAAGGATTTTTGATGAAGCAATGTCTTGAAGGAGGCAGGGGGAGGGAATCAAAGGTATGGTTTTGTTGCAGGAAGGGCGACCTCTTCCAGAGCCCGAGCGTGGGCTCTTGTCTAACACCCGGAAATGAATTGTCCGAGGAGACACGTGTGCTGACAAAGCAAGAGACGTTATTGGAAAGGGGAGCCTGAGCGGAGAGCAGCAGGGTAAGGGAACCCAGAAGAACTGCTCTGCCGTGTGGCTCGCACTCTCGGGTTTTACGGTAATTGGGTTAGTTTCTGGGTTTTCTGTGGCCAATCATCCTGACTCAGGGTTCTTCCTGGTGGCGCACACATCACTCAGCCAAGATGGATTCCAGTGAGAAGGATTCTGGGAGGTTGGTAGGACATGTGGACTGGTGTCTCCTCTCTCCTTTTGACCTTTCCCTAATTCTTCCAGTTGGCGTAGCTTGTTAGTTCCGCGTTCCTTACCAAGACCTCCTGTTGTAAGAGAACTGATGCAAGTGGTTCCTATCTTGCCTGACCAGGGCGGGTGGTTTCTTTCAGTGGTTCTCCTCACAGTCTGGGGGCTGACCTTGGTTTTGCCCTTGAAAAGAAGGGAGAGCCTTCATCTTCTGTGACAGAGAGGAGAAAGAATGGGTGGGGATAAATATACCGTTTGTAGAGGAAGGTGGGCAATTGAGGGAGATCTCCCCAAAGCCTCGGCTTTCTCAGCAAGGAAAAGACAAAGTGATATTCTGCTGAAAATAAGGAGATGGGACCAAGCAGTGGTCTTAAGGATAAAGATGTACATGCCGTATTGCTACCGAGGGGAATGTCAAAGGAAGGAGACCGTGGACAAATAGGAACATTAATGAGTAGAGTTGAGGACTCAGCCAGCAGAGAGACCGTGTGTGTGCAGTGGCAGCCTGAGTGTACAGGGGAGATATATTTTATAGCTCTGGATCTGGGGTTGACGTTGTCCCAGTGGGTGCAGTGAAAGGACAGAAATGAAAGAAAGTGGAGTGTATTGGTGAGACAGTGCCCAGCAAGGAAGCGACATCCATGGGAGTGTGGGCCGGAGAGGGCTGGAGGGACCTGAAGCTGGACTTTTTGCACTTACGTTTTCTGTGTGGTGTGGTTTTAACTAATGCAGGGTCTCGGGTGTGGTCCTGGGAGTGGAAGTGAAGGCAATTAGAATTAATGAGGTCAAGGCATGGTAAAGTGAAGATATTGGCTAAAGTCGTGAATGTTGACACCTCCTAGGATGATGGCAGGATTTGGAGTGGAGAGCAAGTCTGTATCATTTAGTAAGTATGAGGGCTGGGGAGCAGAAGCTCAATAGATAATTGCTACCAGACGATTTCGTCGAAAATGCTTCTCTGATCATGTCATGCTGGCGCTTAGGAATTTACAAGAGGTCTCTAGACCCTGTCAGATTGAAATCTAAATTGATCAGACTGGTCCGTAAAAACTATTTATTAACAGGCTCCCCACCCACTCACCCCCACCCACCCTACCCCCCCACCCCCACCCCCCCATAGCCATTAACTCTCTTTTTTTGTTTTCCTTAACTTGATCCTGACTATCCAATCAGGCAGTCTCAAATTCTTTCCCAGCCCTGACCTAGACACTCACACGTACAATCTCAAATACTAACACCATCCCAGTGTTTTTTCCCTTAAGCTTCTTTATATGTTTCTTCCACCTTAAGACTACTTACAGGACAGAAATTGGGGATCTTTAGGAAAATTCAGGGCATGTATTTGTCCTTATTCTATCTTATACTCCCTTCATGTACTAGTCAACGTTTCTTTTTTTCCTTTTTTATTAAAGGGTATTTTTTTATAGCAGTTTTGGGACCACAGTAAAACTGAGAGGAAGGTACAGTGATTTTCCCCTATGCCCTCTGAACGCATGCATAGCCTCCTGTTACTATCAGCGTCCCCCACCAGAGTGGGACATTTGGCACAACTGATGCACCTACATGGACACATCATAATCACCCAAGGCCTGTAGTTTACCTTAGGGTTCATTTTCGGTGTTGTATACTCTATGGGTTTGGAAAATGTATTATGACGAGTATATACTGTTATTAGCACCTTACAGGGTATTTTCACTGCTCTTAAAATCCTCTGTGCTCAGCCTATTCATCCCTCTCCCAACCTCTCACAGATTTCTTTTAGGGACCACCAAAGGCTTACCTCCTCTGTGAAGTATTTTCTAATTAATTACTTGCTCCCTGACACTTGTCTTTCTCCTGTCCTGAAATCCTGAAATATAAACCATAGTTCCCATACATACACATTCCCCAAGTGTTTTATGTACTTACTTATATTTGCTGCCTGAAACAACTTGAGAGAAGGGGTTGTGTCTTCTGCTTCTTTCGTGTGCCTCATTGTACCTAGAAAAGGGCTGGACGCATCATTGTTTGTCTACTGGTAACTGATGATTAATCTCAGAAGGTCCTAATATTTGTACACTCTATGAGACCGTCATAAAATCCATTTTTTAATGTCTGCAAAAGACTTTGAACTATATAGAGAAAGTGTAAGTTCATAGTATACACAATGTTATTGATTTAACAGTAATGGTCCCAAATGTTTACAGTGACGTTCCTACTACCATACTAAGATTTTACTTTTCTGTCATCTTTAACGAGAGATGTCATAACTCCACTGGGAATGGTAATAATCTGTTCAGATGGAATTACCTAGAGCAACCAAGCACGATAGGTTTAACCTACAAGAGTTCCATTTATCACTTTTTTCCTTAGGGATGGGTTTTCTTTTCCTTAGTGAGTTCCATTTGTCACACGGTAAGGCTTCCCATGGAATCTCTGTGCTTCTGAAGAATGAGGCTTTTAGTTACTCTGCATGACTTTTTAAATTGATGACTCACCTGCACTTACTATGCTCCATCTTTAGAATCTCGGGCTGAGGTCACTCGGAGCGAGGCTGCCCAGTGAAACCTCATACCACCAAAATGGTCAGCATGCTGAGAATGGTAGGTCTTTGCTAAGTTTAGGAAGCAGCAAAGAGACAGGTTACTTTCTGATTAAAATCAAGACCAGATCTGATTCTTTGTTGAATATTATGCCTCAGAATCTCATGTATCCAGTAGGATTGTCAGTATTTTGGCAAAGAGTTTTGGTGTCTGATTTTCATTGTTAGGCAGAATATTTTTAGGGCTCCTAATAGAATCAGAAAGTTGGCTTCTCTGCACTGAGAATAAGGTACTCATTGGCACTGCAGGCGAGAAGCTTGATTTTATTGAGAAATGTAAAAAAATTAATAAAGAAAATGTCCCACAAAATAAATCTTTTTATTATTTTATGAAACTTTGGACATGGGGAAATACTATACAGGGGTATGTGAAAGATGCAGAGTCCTCCCATAAATGACTATAGCCTGTAATTTTTTTCAGTGAAAATGGTCTCGTTTACTTTTAGTAAAACAAACCACATCTAAATATCCAACTTATCTATGTAAATATTTCTCAATTATTTGGGCATGTTTGCTTATTACATGGAGCTGTTTTTAAATGAAATTAGACTTTGTACAGATAACTGTTATGAGAAATGTGTGTTAAATGGAGTAAGATTGGGGGCATAATAGATTTGTGATTCCGGGAGAGATGTCAGTTAGAATACTGACAGGTCAGACGCTCAGGGGAGAGGTAAGATCCAGACCTGTGGTGTCCAAAAGAACTTTCTATGAAGAAGAAATGTTTTATATCTGTGCCGTCCTATATGGCAGCCACTAGCCACATGTGGCTTGTGAGCATTTAAAATATGGCTACTATGGCTGAGGAACTGAATTTTAAACTTTATTTAATAATAATTCATTTAAATAGCCACATGTGGCTAGTGGCTACAACACAGATATAGAGAAACAAAGAGGGCACTCATCCGAAGAGACAGTAGTTGAAGCCAAGGGATAGAGAATAAAAGGAAAAAGTCAAGCCCAAAAAGAGACCCTTAGAGAACAACTATGGTTAAGAGGAGGAGAGAGAAAAGAACTGGTCAAAAAGGAAGAGAGGGTTGAGAGTCCGCCTGCCAATGCAGGGGACATGGGTTCGTGCCCCGGTCCGGGAAGATCCCACATGCCGTGGAGCAGCTAGGCCCGTGAGCCATGGCTCCTGAGCCTGCACGTCCGGAGCCTGTGCTCCGCAACGGGAGAGGCCACAACAGTGAGGGGCCCACGTACTGCAAAAAAAAAAAAAAAAAAAAGGAAGAGAGGGGGCTTCCCTGGTGGCGCAGTGGTTGAGAGTCCGCCTGCCGATGCAGGGAACACGGGTTCGTGCCTCGGTCCGGGAGGATCCCACATGCCGCGGAGCGGCTGGGCCCGTGAGTCATGGCCGCTGAGCCTGTGCGTCCGGAGCCTGTGCTCCGCAACGGGAGAGGCCACGACAGTGAAAGGCCCGCGTACTGCAAAAAAAAAAAAAAAAACAAAGGAAGAGAGGACATGATTAAAGAGAAAGGAAGACAGACCAGAACCACGATGTGTCGTGGGTTCCAGGGAGGAGAGAATTTCAGGAAGAAGACATTTAGAGTTGTCAGTGCTGCTGCAAAGTCAGAGGGGGGAAACCGAGAACAGCCATTTATTGAGCTAGCATTTGAAAGGTGCAGTTTCAAAGGAATGGTGAGTGTTGGTATCAGATTGCTGGTGCCCAGAAGGGCTCGGGCCAGCTTTCCTCTTGTTTGTGGATAGAGAGAGTTGGCAGGGCTGGATAGGAGGGAACAGTAGGGGTGGGGGAAGGCTTTTTATTTGTTTTTGACCTTTTTTGGAAGGGAACACCTGAACAGGTTTTTAGGTGTTAGATACAGACGTCTTCCTGAAAAACTCCCTCCCCTCCCCTTGCTCCCTTTATCCCTCACAGACACTTCGATCTCTCTTACTTAGGCGATTGAGGTCTTCCCAACTTCTCTCCATCCCCCGAATCTCCATTCTTTGCCTCCCCTTTCTCCCCTTCCCCTTCACTCAGAGAGAAGTTTCCCTTTTTATCAAGGTTATTTCTGTTGACTTGATCGTACTTTCTTCCCAGACTAATTTACACACCTCTTTACCCTCCCCCCTCCCATCCCAAATCTCCCTCTCTCCTCTCCCCGGTCTTTATCCCCAGCTTGTTGGGGGCATGGAAACTTTCCACATAAGGGGAGCTAGATTGATCAAAGCTCCTGGGGTTCTTTAGACATGGAATTATGGTCTGTCAGCAAGGTCTTCATCGCCCAGGGAGTCTGGACATGGAATATTTACGTCACTTATTTTCTAATCTTCTCCTGACTATATGCCTACTTCCCTTCTCTCCTTCCACCCTACTCCACCCTAGGTAAATTCATCTCCATCATCTTCTATCTTGTTTGACTATTTTTAACAAAACTTCTACTTGTCCATGTTTTTCTTTTTAAGAACAATTTTAAATTACAGATTCCTAGAGGACAGACTCTGTGAAGCACTTGATAAATGCTTTTTGAAAATTACTTTGTAGTTCCAATTGGTAAATATAAAGGCTTTCTTTTTTTTTAAACAAAAAGTGGATTACCATTTTAATTTTTTTCTAAAGTAATGCATGTTAAATCCAGAGACTGGCTTTGGCAGAACCTTCAGCACAGTGACCAAGAGTGAGGCTGTGCCAAGGAAACATCAGGTGGTGGTGAACGTTCTGGTTTCTACCTTTCATGGTGTGGGGTTGGCCAAAAAGTTTGTTAGGGTTTTTCATAAGCTCATATGGAAAAACCCGAACGAACTTTTTGGCCAACCCTATACCTTACCCCTGCATCACTTTATGCATTTTCTTGTTGGATATGTTAGGCCAATATTAGTTGCAGAACCATCTGTCACCCAGGGACCAGATGGCAACCTGCCCTGAAAACACTGTCATCATAAGCTCCTTCTTGCTGGGTGAAAGGAAGTCTGGAATTTTCTTTAACATGCTCCAGCCTTTCGTCCCCAAAAAAGTATATGAGGAGGTGAAGAGTGGTTCATTATACTAGTTTGTTCACCTTTGGTGTATGTTTAAAACTTTTTCATAATACAAAATTAGAAAAACAAATAAATGACAATAAAATGGCAGAAGATAATAATGTCTATATCACCCATTCGTCCTTCCTGTGCTACCTACTATATGCCAGGAACTTCACATTGGATTTAATAATCACACTAGCCCTGAAAAGTTAGATGAGGAATAAATAGAGGCTTAGATGGGTTAAGTAAACTCACCCAAGGATGACCTAGTAAGGTGTACCATGCCTTTCTGACCTTAAAGCCAGTGCCTATTGTATGCCAGAAAAATAATATGCCACTGCTGTTTTTGTAGTCCAAACGGAAGCGCAAGCTCACTGGAAAAGAGAACTCTGTTCCACAGATAAGGGTCAGAGCATTTATTATTTGCCAACAGAACTTTTTCCATACAAAACAACAAATTTTAAAATTTACAACTTGGAATAATTTTTTGGGTCTCTAAATCACAACTTGAATGAATGTTTAGGCTCCTTTCAATGAAACCACACTGCTTCTTGGGTGGGATTAAACCCAGCCAAAACTCAGTCTGGGACTTGAATCCACTTGCACCTCACATTGGGACTTGAACCCATGATCCCTGACTTAGGAAGGGACTCAAACCCACTGTCTTTTAATTGAAACCGCTCACCTGGTGTCAGGACTTACTTAAGCTCAGGTTCTATTGTCACAGAAAGAATTCAGTGTGAGGCAAAGTGACAGGCAAAGAGTGAGTTTATTAACAATGGACGCTGTGAGAGGTAGCAGCTGGCAGGCTGGCAAGGGAGCACAGCCCCGAGAACAAAGGGCTACATTTTTATAATCCAAGGAAAAGTAGGGGAGATGTCAAGGCTTACATCATTAGTTCCTCCTTTGACCCTATATGGTCTAACCAGGACTGTCATGGTGCTATTTAAATTATATGTATATTAGCAAAAGGGTGGTGATATATACTAAAATGTGGTAATTCATCTCAAGTTTCGGTGTAATGTCCCCTTTCCCTTTTCACCTATATTCCTGTCTTGGCTACATGCAGAGATGCTACTCTTCAAGGACCATTAACTCCCTGATTCATGTAACAAGATTCAGACCCCATATCTATTGTCTTGTGTTTTAACTATCAGGGTTTGTGGCTTTGAGTGTGTCAGGAGCCTGAATGTACCTGGTCTTCCTTCAAGGTAGTGTAGATTGTTGCTAGGTTACTGGATTCTTTTCTTGAGTGGTCGTTAGCCTACAACAGTTTCCCAAACTCTCTTAAAATTCCCTTTCTGACTGGATAGGTACATGTAAAAGTATGAAATTAGAACACTCCCTAACACCATACACAAAAATAAACTCAAAATGGATTAAAGACCTAAATGTAAGGCCAGACACTATCAAACTCTTAGAGGAAAACATAGGCAGAACACTCTATAGCATAAATCACGGCAAGATCCTTTTTGACCCACCTCCTAGAGAAATGGAAATAAAAACAAACAAACAGGACCTAATGAAACTTAAAAGCTTTTGCACAGCAAAGGAAACCATAAACAAGACCAAAAGACAACCCTCAGAATGGGAGAAAATATTTGCAAATGAAGCAACTGACAAAGGATTAACCTCCAAAATTTACAAGCAGCTCATGCAGCTCAATAACAAAAAAACAAACAACCCAATCCAAAAATGGGCAGAAGACCTAAATAGACATTTCTCCAAAGAAGATATGCAGATTGCCAACAAACACATGAAAGAATGCTCAACATCATTAATCATCAGAGAAATGCAAATCAAAACTACAATGAGATATCATCTCACACCAGTCAGAATGGCCATCATCAAAAAATCTAGAAACAATGAATGCTGGAGAGGGTGTGGGGAAAAGGGAACCCTCTTGCACTGTTGGTGGGAATGTAAATTGGTACAGCCACTATGGAGAACATAGAGGTTCCTTAAAAAACTAGAAATAGAACTACCATACGACCCAGCAATCCCACTACTGGGCATATACCCTGAGAAAACCATAATTCCAAAAGAGTCATGTACCAAAGTGTTCATTGCAGCTCTATTTACAATAGCCAGGACATGGAAGCAACCCAAGTGTCCATCAACAGATGAATGGATAAAGAAGACCTGGCACATATATACAATGGAATATTACTCAGCCATAAAAAGAAATGAAATTCAGTTATTTGTAGTGAGGTGGATGGACCTAGAGTCTGTCATACAGAGTGAAGTAAGTCAGAAAGAGAAAAAAACAAATACCGTATGCTAACACATATATATGGAATCTAAGAAAAAAAAACAGAGGTCATGAAGAACCTAGGGGTAAGACGGGAATAAAGACACAGACCTACTAGAGCATGTACTTGAGCATATGGGGAGGGGGAAGGGTAAGCTGGGACAAAGTGAGAGAGTGGCATGGACAAAAAAATTCCCTTTCTGTCTTTAATCCCCTAGTGGGATTTCTAAACTAACTAATAATCCTACTCTATCCCTATCATCAGGAGGCTACTTTATCTCCTCACCTGCATCTTGCTCTTTTTTTCATGCTTCTCAGTAGAATTATACTGAAAAGTAGAAATCACTTCTAATGAATCCACACGTGACTGATGCCAATGCCACTGTCAAACTGGTGACTGGAAACATTTTTCATGAAAAGTAAAGTAAAATCTTCACTTTAGGTGCATTTTTCTAGTTTATTAATTCATTTAACACATTTTTATAGTTATTAAATGTTTTTAAGAGTAAAATGTAGAACTGCATACCTAGACCATGGTGAATTTAAATTGATGGTGTCCACATTAGTGAGATGTCGCTGTAGCAGCACTGCTTACAAGTGCTAGCAGCTTGACATTGTTCACAAATTCCCTGGCCAGCTCTTAACGTTACCCTTTCTTATTCCCTCCTCTCTTCTGAGCCGTTCTGGTGATATCCTGAAACTCACTGGGCGAAGACTTAGTAGATAAAGAACAGCGTTTTTTTTAGGCACTTCCTTCCTCATCGTCTTCCCTTGTTTCAGCCCCAGTGATCCTCGGGGACCTTTCCTGGTGCAGTGGTGACGGTTCAGGGGTTTGTTCTGAACCCTGAGTGATCTGTGGCATCCTGGGGTTTGCCAGATGGAGTTCCAAATGCAGACAATGTGTGGACTATTTCTGCTTGCAAAGCTAGCTGGCCCAGGTGGGATTTGAAATCTGACTTCATAAGCATCACATCAACCAGTCGTAGACCAGCCTCAAAATACATGAAGGGCTCAAAGAGACTCAGGTCACACAGCTGTCAACAGAGAATTATTTTTATCCAAACCATCTGTATTTAAAAGAGAAAGCAGGGCACTGATGAGAATCGTTGAAATCATTTCACAGTGATATTAGTGCATGATCAAAAGAAAGAATATGGACTGATTCAAGAAAAGTGTTATCACCTGGGTCTTTTCGGCTCACATGTAATCCTGTCTGTGGACACAGTTTTGTGCTTTGATGATACATATTTTTTTATTGGCAGGAAGGAACTTTTACCACCTTTCCAAACAGCAGCCCCTGATCCCTGGCAGTGCTTACTCCCATGTTAAACATTTCCTGATCAAGGGCCTGAAAGGAAACAAGAAACAATGTGCACAAATTTTAGTAGACTCTGCTCTCCCCCTGCCTTTTAAAAATAGTAATAATGAAAGCACATTTGCAAGTCCAAGGCTCTGTGAGGGATAGCTAATTTATGAGGAAAATCAGCGATAAACCAAACATTTGTATGTCCCTAAGCAGATGTAGGAAACGGTCTAATGGGCTCAAAACCAGCACTGGGACCAATGAAACTGAGCGTCCCTTGAAGAGCGGTGCTACTGTTTTTGAGCCTTAAGTGGATCAGCCCATTTAAGGCATATTATAACCCCTGCCACCTTGGAATAGTGAAAAAAATTTAATATGTGATATATATATATATATATGATATAAATTATATACATGTAATTTTTGAAAATTACCAAACATTTTTTTAAACCTGAAAGCAAGCAATGTGTAAGATGAACTGTGTTCTGAAACAATCAAAATGTGCAAGCCTTTTTTAAACAAATGGAATGGAAATTCTTGGCTTTGAGTTTACAAGGGACAATCATTTGAGTGCAGATAAGATTACTGTTGCATGCAGAGTGTGAGCCCAGAGTATTTATCTTTGCAATATCTGACATGACTTTACAGGTGGTTGCAAGGTCTAACATGTCAGCCTGAAGTGCCAGGTATGCTGGCTGCAAAAGACCTGGGCAAAGACGTCTCCTGAAAAGAAACTTACACATCCTGACCGAGAGGCACTTCTGGGTCACTGAAGAGTGGAACGCAGGAAGCTGCAAACATTGCCCTCCCTCTTCCCCTCTCCAGAGCTCTAATTGCTTAAGTGGGGAGGGATATAGGGTCCCCTTCTTCACCTGTGCGATAAGATGTAGTGGTTGTAAGATTCCGTCTCCCCCTGAGTCTCACTGCCTTGTGCCACGATCTTCATAGTTTCCCACCGTTGTCCATTACAGCAGAGAGTGGACCAACAACCTGGTCCTGGGGACTTCCTTGGTGGCACAGTGCTTAAGAATCCACCTGCCAATGCAGGGGACGCGGGTTCTATCCCTGGTCCGGGAAAATCCCACATGCTGCGGAGCAACTAAGCCCGTGTGCCACAACTACTGAGCCCGCATACCACAACTACTGAGCCCGCACACCTAGAACCTGTGCTCCACCACAAGAGAAGCCACCGCAATGAGAAGCCTGCGCACTGCAACGAAGAGTAGCCCCCGCTCACCGCAACTAGAGAAAAGCCCACGCACAGCAACGAAGACCCAATGCAGCCAAAAATAAATAAATAAAAAATTAAAAACAAAAAACAACTTGGTCCTTGCTACGGACTATCTACTGCCATATGACAGTTGATTCAACTGACCAGGGAATAATTGACAGGCAATTGTGGAATACCGGCTAGGTAGTAGGGAGAATGCGAAGGGGAGGAATAAGCCATAGGGTCCCTGACCTCAACTAACTGCAGAGACATAATCTTCACCGTCAGTGCCTCACTTCGGTGTCCTTCCCGCTGTTTTCATGGTTTACTGCAACAGCCTAACTGGTACTACTTCCTGCGGTCTTGTCATCCACAGTTCTCCATATCACAGCAAGCGTTAGCTTTTTAAAATCCACATTGATCAACTCTTTCCTCTGCTGAAAATTCAGATACTCCCTGTTGCACTGAGAGGCTTTCATGCATGGGCATCTGCTCACCTCTTGAGGTTCATCTTTCACTGTGTCCCCCCGTCTGTGGTCCTGTCACACTGACTTGTCTGCAGTCCCCTGAACATTTCCTGTCCTCAGGATTGTTGAGAGCCTCTTCTTATTGAGGACTAGTCTCTTTCATTACGTATTATGCAAATGATTGGAAAGGCACTAATATTCCACATGTTTCAGGCTGGCTGATGGGGGCACTGCATTTGTTCTATTCATTGATTTTGTCCTACATTATTTTTAACATCTTTCCACATCCAGTGAAGGTCCTTAGGCAGGGGAAGCAATTCTCCAGACAAACACCTATTGTTTGTCGGTGCTTAAAAGCTTATTCCATTACTTGTTACAACTTGATCACGTTTCCTCAAAGACTTCCTGGGACAGAACTTCTGTTCTGTCCAGGCGTTGAGAGGTTTTTATATTTTGATAGAGTGTCATTCCTGTATCTCTTCACAGGTGGAGTTTTATTGTAGTTACATCCTCAGGAATCACCTTGTAATTATAAAACAAGTGTCTGGATAGAGCCACGCCCTGATTCAGTAGTAAACCTGAGCCGCCAAATCAGACCAAATACGAAAATACAATTCTAGGGTGAAGTGTTTATATTTTTAAAATTTTATGTTAAAAATATTTTGTGTGTGATTTAAAACAACAATTTTATTATCTTTCTTTTTTGTTGTTATTGAGGTAAATTGACATAAAACATGATATTAGTTTCAGGTGTACGAGGTAGTGATTTGATACTTGTGTCTATTGCAAAATGATCACCACAGTAAATCTAGGTAACTTAAAAATAATTTAAAAGTTGGAATGGTTAATTCACACATATGGTTGAAAAGCTAGAAAAAGGTATAATGTATGCAAGTATGTATACATTCTTTTTGTTTTTTATACAAATGGAGCATATTATATATACCATTCTGCAATTGGTCTTTTTCAGATGTCAAATATGCCTTGAAAATCTTTCCCTATTAGAACATACAGAGATTTTACATTCTGCTTAAAGGCTGCAGAGTGTCTGACAGTTGGGTGTACCTTAGTGCAGACCCCTGTGGATGGACATTTAAGGGGTACCCAGTCTTTTGCTATCACAATCGATGCTGCTTGAATACATTATACATACATATTATCACACAGGTAAGAATTTTTCTTGGTCGCATTGCCAGCATGGGAAATTGTTGAGTCAAAGGATATATAAATTTGTGGTAGATTTTGCTAAGTTGCCCTTTATAGATCTGCTTTCCCACACTCTGACAACACACTTTATTATCAGTTGTTTTGCCAATCTGATGTTTTAATTCCTTTGCCAATCTAATAGGTGAAATAGATATGTCCTTGTAGTTTAAATTTACATGTCTCTTATGAGTGAGGTTGAACATCTTTTCCAATGTTTTTAGAAGTATTTGTATTTTCTTTTCTGTGACTGGTCTGTTTCTATTCTTTGCCTGTTTTTCTAGTGAATTTTTTGGCTTTTATTGATTAATAAGAGCTCTTTATATAGTAAAGAAATTAGTTCTTTACCTGTGATATAAGTAAATAAAATATTTTCCTACCTCATTATTTTTATTTTGACTTTGCTTTTGGCATTTCTTGCCATGCAGAATTTATTATTACTATTATTAGTCAACCATCAGTCTTTTCTTTTATGACTTCTGATTTGGATCAAACTTAGAAAGGCTGTCTCACTCTTAGATAATGAAAGATTTCTTTCAAATTTTCTTCTAATACTTCCCCCCACCCCGCCCAGTTTTCCCATTTAAATATTTTATCCATCTGGAATTCATCTTTGTTTAAGGTGAGATGCTTCACTTTTTTGTAGATGACTACTGTCAGGAAGACAGAAACCACTCTAAATATGTCAACAGAGAGGAGTTAATAAAAAGATTTGGTGACACAGACATCGGAAGCTGAAAGGTAGAAGGAGAATGCTGAGGTAACCAAAGATAATAACTTCAGGAAGCAGTTACCACCTCAAGAGCTGGGGAAAGAAAGGGAAGAGGTAGACTTAGTACAACACAGGAGCTCAGAGGAGGGACCTCTCTGAGGAGGGCTCACTGCCCAGGTTCTGTGGGTTCCTCTGAGGGAGGCTGGGTCTGGAAGGTCTGAAGAAGCTGGAGCTGGAGCTAATGCTGCTGCTGGAGCAGTGCTGTCAAAACAAAGCAGAAAGGAGCTCCCCTCTCTCCGCTCCCCACCTTCTAATCCCACTAATGACCCCATGGCAGAACCCAACAGGAAGCAGCAAGCACAGGAGTCAGGAAATGCAATTTGCAGTGTTCCAGACTCAGTGGCACAGAGTAGAATAAAGACAAATGAGAGACAATAAGTAAATGCCCATTAACTGAACAATGAATTTTCCCCTATGATTTGAAATGTCACTTTTATCCTGTAATATAATATTTAAATCTATTTCCAAGTTATAATTTAGTCCATAGATTTCTCTATTTCATGCTCTAGTACCACACTGTTTTAATTATTGTAGGACTATGTTTTCATATGTGAATAGGTCAGTCCTTTCTCATTACAACTTTTTCTGAATTTTCCTAGCTCTTCTTATTTACTTTTAAAAGAGGTGACTTTATACTCAAAGGATCTTTAAAGGAATTTAAAAATCAGAACACTTTTTATTAAAAAAGTCATTTATTTTCCTTTGGAGAGGTTTCATTTTTCATGGTAATCAGAACCTCTATATATGAGGTACTTAACAAATACTTGCAGAATAACAAGCTGAAAATTTTAAATGTCATTGTGTCTTTTTTTATTCCATTCCTGTGAACTCCAAACCAGTTTTAGTTTTATTGTATTGGCAGTAGTTGAGCATATAGAGAAAATGCAGAGATCTTTGCCTTTGTCAGCAGTTCTTTATCTATTGAGTTGGCCAAAAAGCTTGTTCAAGTTTTTCCAGAACATCTTACGGCTGTTTGTGTAATCCAGACAAGAGCTGATGGTGGCTCAGACTAGGGTGGTATCAGTGGTGGTGACAAGTGCTCCGGTTCTGCACAAATTTTGTAGGAGAGCTGATAGTATTAGACGGCAGGTTGAATATGGAATATGTGAGAAAGCGATTAGTTAAGGCTGTCTGCAAGGTTGTTGGATCCAGCAAATGGAAAGAAGGGGTTACCGTTTACTGAGTAGGGAAGCACAGTAGACAAGTGGAGACCGGAAATGTAGCTTTGCATTATGCATGAGATGCGGTTAGACATTCAACTACAGAGAGATAGCCAGTAGGCATCTGGATAAGAGTCTAGAGTTCAGGGGAGACATCTGGACTGGAGTTATCGATTTGGAAGTCACCAGTATGTAGATGGTAGTTAATGCCATGAAACTGGGTGAAAATCATGAAGAAAGTAAATTTAGATAGAAGATATAAGAGGTCCAAGGACTGAGCCCTGGGGAATTCTAGCACTGAGAGGTTGGGAAGAAGAGGAGGAGGAATCAGCAACGGAGAATGAGAATGAGCACCTAGAGAGGTTGGAGGGAAATTAACAAAATAGAGTGTTCTGGAGTCAAAGTGAGGAACTTTTCAAGGTGGAGAGAAAGATCAGAAGTGTCAGATGCTGCCAATGGATCAAGGAAAATGAGGAATGAGAGTTGACCGTTGCTTTCGGCAACAGGGAAGTCACGGTATGCCTTGATAAGAGACGTTTCAGTGGGGTGACAGGAGCACAAGCCTGACTGCAGTGGGCTCACATGAATGAGCTACTGCTTGTTTGGTAGGAGAGGATATTGGAGTCAGGAAGTATGGGCAACTCTTCCAATGAGTTTTGTTGTAGAGAGAAGGAGAAAAATGAAGTGGGACTTCTAGGAGTCAAGAGAGGGTTTTATTATGACGGTAGAAATAACAGTATGTTTGCACGCTTATGAGAACAGCTGGTACGGAGGGCAACATTGATGGTGGGCAAAGGCTGGAGCGTGTCCTAAGTCATAAAGAGAGGATGGGAGCTAATGGATAAGTCAAGAAGTTGGCGTTAACTAGAAGCACCAACAGTTCACGTCTAGTAACAGAAGAGAAGATTATGTACATAGGGACAAAGATGCTGTAGGTGTACAGAGATGGTGGGAGTTTGTGGTTGTTCTTCTATAATTGCTTCAATTTTCTTGGTGGGCTGGGTAGCAAGAGGAAAGATGTGTGAAAGATTTGATAAGAGAGAAGTTATAAAATTGTAGTGAATGAAAGTGGACTAGAGGAATATAGTGTGATTTCTTGGTAGCATTAACAGCCTAGGTAAAATTAGTGATGATGAATTTAAAGTGAGATCACTTGGCATGATGTGTTTTTTCTGCTGTGGGTACAAGCATTAGAGATGGGACTTGACCAAGAGTTAGATTTGATTTGGCTGTGATTTGACCAAGAGAGTATAATCAAGTGAGAGAAGGGGTATGAAACTGAGGATGTGTACAATGGAAATTGAAGCTGGAAGAGAAGGAAAATGAGCACAAGTAGTGTGAAGGACAGAATTATTAGAAGAGAGAAGTTCAGGGAATTGGGAGGTCAGGGTACCAGAATAATCATCTAAGGGAATATTGAAAATCACCAAGAAACTTGACAGAAGTAGTGTTGGAGGGCATAACAGCAATCCAGGAGCTCGTAACTTCAAGGAAGGAAGGGGAGTGAATGCCCTGGGGGTGTGAATGGAACATGATTACAAACAGAAAGGATACAAATGATATTGTCATGAGATTCAAAGCCAGGACATTTTAGGGAAGAGGGAGAGAGAATGATCTGGAAGCGGTTAATGTGGAGGAAGAAGAAATCTAAGGAGAGTGGGAGAGAAACTATACACTTCTGAGGGCTCTTGGGGAAGTGGTGTCCTCAGGAAAAGAGCCAGGGTTCTCTTAGGGAAGTGATTCTCAAACTTGGCTACAAATGCTCAGGCCACACCCAGACCGATTAAATAACAACCGCTGGAAGTGAGAGGCAGGAATCAGTATATTTTCAAAACTTCACAGGATTCCAGCGTGCTGTCAAATTTGAGAATCACTGCTTTTAGAGCGAGGAGGTGATGGGAACATTTTCAGAAGCTTTTGTGAACTTAGAAGTGGCTTGTGGTTGAATGTGTGTTTCAAAGAGCATAGTGAAAGAGTTTCAGGAGATGGAGATTAAGTGAGATACAGCATTATAAAAGATGCCAAAAGCAGACTTGAGTCTGAGAGGTGAGGGGGTTGAGTTTTCTCTGGGTTTTACTAGTGGTACCTAAAGTACAAAATGTCTCCATTTTAGCAGCTGCTATATCAGAAGGACACAATTGTTTTCTTTATTTACGGCTTTGGTGAGTCCTTAGGAGATGCGCCAGATATGTCAGGAAGAGATGCTTCAAATAGTTTTGCTCTGGTTAAGTCATCTTGGGATGGAAGCCTTTCAACTGATCCCCATGAAAATGACACCATCTGTGAGATGGCTACTAGCACTTCAGCTGGAAAGAGTGAGGCCATATTGCTGCAGCTCCGTGGTGTCTTGCTAAATTAGTTCTTGGGATTAAGCATGTGTGAAGAGTGGCTGCAGAAAGAGGCCATTCAGACTTCATGCTTGTTGGCCTTGAAGGTCATGGGGAAATTGGAAGGAAATTTTGGGATATTCCCATCATATTATTTAAGACTAATCACTGTTGAACATGACATGATGAGTTCAGCATTGAGCAATCTGGCAACACTGGTTGTCTGATCTCATCCACCTGCCTCTTCTATTTAGTCATCTTCACCACACTTTCATCCGACCACTGGCTTTTGGATGATGAAGCATGATAATGACAGCTCAGATAAGATCCCTAACCATGAAAACTCAGTAGAGGTCAATGCATATCAATCGTCTGAAACAACAATGTTTGGCAACATGGTAACTACAAAAAAGCAGCAGGAGTTTGAAGTAGACTAGGGGACCATGAACCATTTTATCCACTGTATCATAATCAAAGTTTTTTTCCCTGAAGCTTCCCAGCAATTCATATGAATCTTAGCCAGTTGTTCTTGGTCATTTATTATGAAAAAGCTGATACACCGGGAACATAATACAAGCTAGTGAGGCAGAGATTTTTAAACATCAGAATCAAAGTCATGCTGTCAGATAAAGCTCAGGCTTAGGCTTTCATGAAAAAAAAAATCCTAAGGGGCTGCAAGTAATGAAAACATGATATATAACATGCTGAACCAGAGTGCTCCCCACTCTGAATGATGATTGGTTATTGGCAGTAGTTGCTGATAAACATAACAAAATCAAGTTTTTCCAACATCTTCTCTCAAGAGGACTATAAAAAAATTGGTTGATGTAGGAATTGCACATGGGAAGACGCATGCTGTAAATAATGCGTAAATAAATACATGTACTCACTGATCTGAAAATTAAGGTAAAAATGTTGAATCCAATATTTTTGAGCTCAGCATCAATATGCCTATTGCTAATGGACAAATAGTGTTTGAATATATAATCAAACTTCAGAGAAATATCAACTACTTTTTTAGGGCATTGATTTTACAGCATGCCAAGATTCCTTCAAGTGTGCCCAATAGAGTTCAAATGTTTATTTTAAAAATTGATCTGGCCAGGGACTTCCCTGGTGGCGCAGTGGTTGAGAGTCCTCCTGCCGATGCAGGGGACACGGGTTCATGCCCCGGTCCGGGAGGATCCCACATGCCGCGTAGCAGCTGGGCCCATGAGCCATGGCCGCTGAGCCTGCGCGTCCGGAGCCTGTGCTCCGCAACGGGAGAGGCCACAACAGTGAGAGGCCCGCGTACCGCAAAAAAAAAAAAAAAAAAAAAAATTGATCGGGCCAAAAAATTGCTCAGTTCACATTTAGAAAACTAATTAACTAGCATATGTATTAATTCCTACTTGAGATTGTTGCCATGTATTCACTAGTGATTTAGTAAAGTGGAGAGCTCTCTGGTCTGAGAATCAAGAGACCTGGGTACTAATATATAATCAACAACCAATCAGTTGTATCTCTTGGGCAAATCATTGGCTTCTTTGAACCTGTTTCCTTAGTTGTAAATCAAAGGGTTCAAGGTCTTACCTACTCTAAATTCCTGCAATTCTATGAATCAACTGTTCTGCTAAAACTTGGAGCCATTTAAGTTAGTCAAAAAACTGAAATTAAAGTTAATCCTTTCTCATGGCTTCCCTATGCTATCCCATGCTCTAGAACTTTCCTCCCATCCTTCCTTTCAAAAGGTGGCTTGATGAATAATTAGCTATAGGAGTTACCTTCCCAAATTTCATTCCTAGTGGATTATAAAGTCATGCAAGAATGGGATTATGTCCTCCTCATGTGGGATTCATCATAACAACTAGCAAAATAAATTTACACGGAGCTGCTAAGTTAATAAATGAGTAGAAAGAAGAAAGGAAGGAGGGAAGGAAGAAGGAAGGAGTTAATTAACTGCTTCATCTATGGTGTGTGTTGATGTTAGTGGAAACAGAAGCAGTAGCCACGTCCTTCAGCTTTCATCCAGAGAAGGTAACGGGACAAATCAAAGAGATGTTTGGTAAAGATTTTATTTAATTACTACAGGCATAATCACAGTAGAGATGTTTATTTCAAACAAATTCAACACAGTGGAATTCTAGTCCAACACAATTATCTGGTCTTTCCCTTGGAATGTTTTTGGGGGTGGGTTAGTGTTTGATCTAAACTTTGGGTTACAGATTCAGGCAAAAAGAATTAAGAAAACTGGAAAAGACTCAGTTGACAGCTGGACATGTATAAATAAAGAAGACAATCAAGTTATTGAAAAACAAATAAGCAAGACATAACTGTTAGCTCTGGTGAAATGAGAATTAGCATCAATAGAATTTCATTCTTCTTGAGCTTTCCATTCTATGAGAATAAAAAAATAAAGCGGTACATATTTGAGAGACTCTATATTGATAGGTATGTAGGGGGAATTCATAAAGTATAATATTAAGATTGCCACCTCTGGAGTTAGGCTGCCTAGATTTGCATCCTGATACCACACAGGCTGGGC
Source organism: Aethalodelphis obliquidens (assembly GCF_003676395.1). NCBI lineage: Eukaryota > Metazoa > Chordata > Mammalia > Artiodactyla > Delphinidae > Aethalodelphis > Aethalodelphis obliquidens. Next base: position 77,101,852 of record NW_020837947.1, read on the forward strand.
GAATTACAGAACTTCTTTGTACCAATTCAGATCCCTCGTCCACAAAATGGTGATAACAATAGTACCTGTTTGTTAAGGTTACTGTGAAGTTTAAACAAGATAATGTTTGCAAAGCACTCTACACATTTTCTGACATATAGTAAATGCTCGATAATATTAGGCAGAGAGCAATAGAGAGAGAGACAGAGACAGAGAAAGTGTGTCTGTGCTGACATCTGCATTTATGTATCTATAGAGAAAAACAATCCTGAAAAGATCGACTTCAAATTATTAATAGAATCAGCCCTGGGGAGTGGAATTTGGGAGAAAGTGGCATATACCTTCACTTTTTCTTTACTGTTGATTCTGTAATGTTGATCTTTAAAAAATAATCAACACTTATTACATTATAAGTTTAAATCTTTAAGAATTTTGACAGTAGATCTAAAGAGATAATTTACTAAATTAAATTAATCCAGAGAGAGCACAATTTAAACTGGTTTATGCAGAATCAAGGCAGCAAAAGAGGCCATAAGTAACAATTCCTTTCGGGGGGAGGCCATAATTATATACACATTCAAATCTGCAGTCTTAGATAATTCTTTGAGCTAGATAGGATACTGCTCTTTCTACTAGAGTTGAGAAAGTTGAGAGGTTTCCTGCATCTTATGTTATCACTCAGCCAGTGAAGAGCAGGCCCAGAAATCAGGGCCTTGATTCTTTCAGACCCTCCACCCCGTTATGACATGCGCCGTGTTGATCATTCCCCACAGAGCCCCAGGTTTAAAGAGACAAGTAATAGCTCATTTACATAATCTCATAAACCCAGCAGAATGGATGGCGACATTTTCTGATGAACTGGCTAATTTGCCTTAGATCTATATAAAGACACAGGTGAAAACTCAAAATATGTCAGTCATTCTGGTAACTTCTTATATCTTGTAAAGTTTAAATACAGTGATGTTTTAGGCTTTTGTGGCTGGTAAACTGAAGCTTTTCACCTTGTGGGTAATTTAACATGGTTAGCTTTGGTTGAGATCTCATTTTTTGGCTGCAGATTCACAGGATCCCCCAGTCTATTCAGTAATTGTGATGCAGTCCTGTAGCATTTAAGACTAAGCCCTAAAAGCTTTGCTTTGTATACTTGATCTGTAGCGACCTTTTGAGTTTGCTGCCTATTGAACCGGAGGTCTTCCTTGTGAAATCATAGAATACTGCCCCAGTTCACTTTCTGTTACTTGATATCACTGAACAAAAATACCATTATCAGGGTCTGAGAAAAAAAAGATAGGGTACCCTGTCTCTTTAAAAGTTTAAGAATAGCAAGCACAGTAGAGTTAATTCTTTGGGGGCTGTGCCTTGAGAATTTTCTGGCTTAGAGTCAAGCTACAGATAATTAATTATGTCAGTGAAAAGCTCTGATGGCCTGTTCTTTTCAGAGAAAAGTGACATCATCCATAGAATTCTCTGGCAATAAAGAAGAACAAAGCTGTGAGTGCAGGAAATAACAGACAGATGTCCATGAGTGCATATTTTATCTACTTCAAAGTACATTGCAAGAAGTCATACTCTAGGGCCGTCTCCCAGCAGCAGTGGAGGGGTCTTGGAGAGTCAGAGAAGGAAGTTTGCAGGACTGGGTTCACCGACCTCACATGCCCTGGCGTGAAGAGAGAAATGTGACATTTTTAGGGAAGTTACTAAAAAGATGACAGTGCTCAAAAAATGTTGGCAAGATCGTGGCAAGCCAATCAAGTTACATCGTGTGGGGAAACTGGACCAGATGGTGGTGGTACCATTTGTGGATGAATGTTACTATGGGAAATATTACCCAGTGAGTTTCATTCCAGGACCTTCTCTTGCTTTGTGTTTATATCATATTCTCACAGAAAACTGTTACTGACCCCCAGAGCAACTTGTAATGGAAAGAATAAATATTTTGAAATCAGATAACTCTGTTTCTTACAAATCATGTAACCTTGGGCAAGCTATTTAATTTCTTTGAGCCTTATTTTCTTCATCTGTAGAATGGAGTTAAGAGAAATAAGTAATACCCATGACAATAATTTTGTTCACACCAGGGTGCAATTAAAATATTGGTTGTTATTAAATTCAACTCTATCCTTCCCTGAAAAATATGTTAGTTTCATATTACACATATAGAGCCAGACATATTAGTTGGAATACATGTTTACTTACATAAGCAATTTTAGACATGATAAAAAGATAATTGTTTCAAAATTTCAGGTACCAGAGTAGGAAAAATTCTACTATTAGAGATTTATTCCTCTGAGTTGATACTACCCATTCTGGAACTTTCTATTAAACAACATTTTATCTGACTATCAAAGTAAAAGTAGTTCAATGTAGATCATTTAGAATATGTATTCTCAATGAGAGTTTCCCAACAGGGTAAAATTAGTTCTTAGAGAGGGGTAAAGAAATTTTAAATGTCATAATGGTTTTTGCACCTCAGAAAGATCACAGTACATTAACAGATGTACATTAAAGTTTCATAAGGGGGAGATTAGGAAAAAAATATCTAAAAAGTCTCCTTAGAAGCACAAAACTGAAAAAAGTTTGAGAAACAATGATTTAGAAATATTTAAAAGTTACAAAGAAAAACATTAATCACCCATAATTCTAACGTCCTGAAAGAACAATTGTGAATATATGTGTATTTTTCTTCACATATATTTGTTTTACATAATTGCAAGCACGGTGTACACACAAATTTGAATAACGTTATAAGCATTTCCCACCTCATTCAACATCCCTCGAAATACATTATTTGAAGTCTGTAAAATATTTTATCTTATGGAAGTATTATATTTTACTCAAATATTTCCTTATCATTGAATATTTACATTGATTCCAATCTTTTCACTGTTATAAGTAGCATCATAATGAACATACTCATGCACAAATCTCTGTCCTTCTTGTTAAACTCCTCAATGAAAAGGTCTCTTGTATGCATCTATTACCAAATTGTTTTCCAGAACCTTCCCAACAAAACTATGAAAATGCCCATTAATCAAACTCTCACTACAATGACTATTATAGTTCTAAAATGTGTTCTGATTTAAGGCTGAGCAACGGTATCTCACCATTGCTTTAATTTACATTTATTTAGTTGTTAGTTAAGTTGAACTATTTCCTAATGAACATTTTATATATAAGTAAATTGTATATTTATGACTTTCTATTGAGCCTTAGGGTTTTTTTTCACTGAATCTGTGAACTCTTTATAATTGAGGATAGTTACCTTATGTCTGTCATAGTTGTTACAAATATGTTTTTTGGCCATTTAACTGGCTACAATTTTTTTTCACATGTAGAATCTCTAATCTCTTTCTTTGTCATTTCAGAGAAAATGTTTTCCCCCTTCAAAGTCAGATAACTACTCATGTATATTCATTCATCATTCATTTATTCATTCATTCACTCATCTGTCTTTAAAGAAAGAAACACATAAAACAAGGTTATATACTGATGGATGATGAAAATATTGTGATGAGAGACTTGTGGAAACCTAACTGCATTTCCCCCAGAGCAAGGATTCCGTGTTCTCTAACTCACTGTTTGTGGTAACTTTACAGAAAACAACTATTGCAGATAATGAGAATCAACTGTAATTCATTTCTATTTGTTCCTTGAATCATGGCGAGATTTGACAGGAATTTCATGAACATAAAAGGAAGTAATAAGCCAGTATCTTTTGGGGTGTAAGCTTTGTGTAGTGAAAGGTAAAAGGTAGATTTTTAAGAAGCTATTCTGTCCTCAAAAGAGAAAGTAGACATGCTTCGAAAAGGGGAAACACAGGACACTGCTGTTGGATAAGGAGAATACACGCACACAACACACACACACACACACACACACACTTTACTCATACATGTAACAAAAGTTTATTGAGTTGGGTCCTGTGCTAGGGGCCAGGGACACAAGAGAACAAGAGGCTGTGGCCTCCCTGGGCTGCCAGTCTTGTGGGAAGGGAGAAAACGAGCAATAGTGGTTACGAAGTGATAAGTACAGTGATTAGGGAAGTATCAGGCGACAGAAAGGGCAGGGCTACACATTTCACATCTATTCTCAAATCACAGAGCATCACATGGTTCCTAAACACTGATACTTAGGTAACAGCACACATGAGGTTTTCTCGATAAAAAACTTTTGAATGTGGTCCAATAGAGTAAAAAAGCTTGGTAATTGTATAAGCAGATGTAATCAACTACATTTTCACTTTAAAAGGGTAGATTTGGCATTTCAATCTGGGATTTGGCACCAGAATGCCAAATATTGTCCATAAAAGCAGTTAGCCGGGGCTTCCCTGGTGGCGCAGTGGTTAAGAATCTGCCTGCCAAGGCAGGGGACACGGGTTTGAGCCCTGCTCCAGGAAGATCCCACATGCCACGGAGCAACTAAGCTCGTGCGCCACAACTACTGAGCCTACGCTCTAGAGCCCACGAGCCACAACTACTGAAGCCCGCATGCCTAAAGCCGGTGCTCCGCAACAAGAGAAGCCACCACAATGAGAAGCCCACGCACCGCAACGAAGAGTAGCCCCCGCTCGGCGCAACTAGAGAAAGTCCATGCGCAGCAACGAAGACCCAACACAGACAAAAATAATAAATATATAAATAATAAATAAATTTATTAAAAAAAAAAAGATCACAAACAGTACAGAAATCTTGGGCCTTTTTCAGGAGTCTCCTTTCTTTAAAAAAAGGCATTCCAACTAGGAACTCATAAGAATTTTATTAAACATCAAAGATGTAATTTTTAAAAAATTAACATTTCTATTGTTTTCTTTAATTAATTAATTTTATTTTATTTAGTTTTGGCTGCGTTGGGTCTTCGTTGCTGCGTGCGGGCTTTCTCTAGTTGCAGCGAGTGGGGGCTACTCTTTGTTGCAGTGGGTTCTCTTTGTTGTGGCTCTAGGCACTTGGGCTTCAGTAGTTGTGATGCGTGGGCTTCAGTAGTTGTGACGCATGGGCTTAGTTGCTCTGCGGCATGTGGGATCTTCCTGGACCAGGGCTCAAACCCGTGTCCTCTGCATTGGCAGGTGGATTCTTAACCACTGCGCCATCAGGGAAGCTCAACATTTCTATTTTTGTACTTATTTTTACTTTCTTTTCCTAAATCAGAGGGCTTGGCTTTGGTTGCACCTTCATTTAGAGGCAATGCTTCCAGCCTCAGTGCTAGCACAAGATGCGCTGTTTGACATTGTTTCTTACTGATGCCAGGTTTTAAATAGAATACTCAGAAAAGTTTAGGAAAAATTGTTAAGTCATTCCTGCTGCAACATAAACTTTTGACAGGGGTGATGAAGAAACTGCAGACTCTCGCATAAACTGTGGAGTCCAAATGCTTGAATTTAGCAAGGAGTTGCTCCTTCAAAGCACACCAACAAATAGTGCAGGGGGCTCAGAGGCATGGGGCAAGCCAGCAGGGGCTGCCAGTGTCTGTGAGGCCTGTGGCACAGGTACTGCAGGTACTGTTATGAGTGGTCCGGGGATTCACAGTATATCGAGAGCCACAGGGCTGAGGAGAACTGCCTTAGCCTTTGACTTACTGATGCAGTTTGTGGAAAGGCTTTTCGCTGTGTTGCCCAATAGATCCAGCTGTTCCACATCAGTCAACTCACTCCTATGAGAAAAGAAAAAAGAGGAAATTGCCTTTTATTGGGCATCCACAGTATTTCAGGCACTATATTAACCACTTCACATATATTTCAATCTCTTACAGGGTGGGGAAGATGAAGTTCAGAGCTAAGTGGCTGAAGGTCACGTTAGCAGAGCTACAATATGTCTGTTTGGCTGCCAAAGGGCAGGGTAGCTAACATTTGCCAGGTACCTTTATACATCAGCTCATGTAAAACCTGTGAGGGAACTACTGCTGTGCCCATTTTACAGATGAAGAAACTGAGTTCAGAGAAGCTAACTCATTCAAGTCACACTAGCAGTAGTGCTGATGTATGTTTCTAACTCAAGAGTCCCAAGTGCATGCTGTTTGTACCACATTGCTTCTCTTGAGTAGGAGTAAAAATAAGCAAAAAACTAGCTCTCAGTTTCCATCAGCAACTTGTTTAAAGAGAAAGACAGGGACTTTCCTGGTGGTCCAGTGGTTGAGAATCCACCTACCAATGCAGGGGACGTGGGTTCAATCCCTGGTTGGGGAACAAAGATCCCACATGCTGCAGGGCAACTAAGCCTGCATGTCACAACTACAGAGCCTGCACGCCTCAACTAGAGAGAGCCCAAGTGCCACAACGAAGAGGCTGCATGCTGCAACTAAGACCCGATGCAGCCAAAAATAAAAATAATAAAAAAATAAAGAGAAAGACAAAAAGCAAGTGGGTTAAGGAAGCACATTACAATAAACATGTTCAGTACACCAAAACAGCTGATACTTAGAATGACGACTCCGAGTTCTCAGAAAGACATTAACTGATGTGTATTACATTCTTTTTTGAAAGGAAAGGGACTTCATAATTCATTTGAATTCTAAATGAATTCAGTTTGGGAATTCATCCTATTCCCAAACCCCTACAGTTAAACAACTCTGTTGTTTAAAGTAAATATTTTTCAATTACTTATAAAAGTAAATGTTCAGTGTGACATGCCCTGTAGGTTCATAGTGGCTGAGATTTTCTTGTATTTTTGTTCAAAAAATTAGACTCTACTTGTTCTAAGTTGGTCAAATGTATGCTACAAATACACAAATCACTTAGGTCAGAAGCTGAAATGAATACCTCAAAAAACACAACAAATCCTAAGGAATTTAATGTTATGTGATGCAAATAAACCTTACATATAAATTTTTTCTAGACAGTGTAGTCTTGTTTGATTGAAATATCTTCTCTTTTGAAAGAGTATTACTTATATTTCCCAGCCCTCACCAGTCAGAGGATGAAAATAAGATCAAAGAAACTACCTTCTCCCTCTCGTTCCCTGTGCCCTCACCTGCTCTGTGGGATGCCAGGCCCCTTATGCGCAGGGAGTCCCCAGAGGGTGACCCACACGTGTTGCACAGCCTGCTCCGGGCTACCGTTTGGCATTTGCCACTTGGCCCTTTTCCCCCCTCCAGCCCACAGCCAGCTTTGCTGTGTGAGACCCAGGGCTTTCTCCTCCGTGTACGTCAGTTGGTGTCTACTTAGAGGCGGCTCAGACTGATGTGTACACTGCGAGCGAGATGCCAGATAGAGAGGGCTGCCCCTTCCCGCCTTCCCTGCCAACTGCTGAATTCTAATTTACCAATTCTTCTAGTTCTTATTGGGCTCACTTACGACAGTCCCTCACCCTGGGACTCAGGCGGGGGTCGAGGCGTCTGGGCTGGAAGGGTGTCGGAGTGACAGACGCTGTGCTGCACTCAGACTCACCCTTCCCCTCTGACCCTGCCCCATTGTCCTTCAACCAAAATGATGCCCTTCCTCCTCTGGGATGAGCTCTTTCCCAGGAAGAGCCGGGGTTCCTCATGCAAATAGCCCTGTGTCAGGGCCACCCTGCCAGTCAGTCCTCCAGACAAGATTACATGGAAGGATATCACTCAAGCTTGAAAAATACTTCTAGAGACTATATGGGAAGGAGACAATCACAGGATAAAGTAAGGAGGTGAAGAAAATTTACATAAATAAGCAGAATTGTACCAGAGGTGTCTGTATACAGCTATCGGTGCAAGGTCTGGTACAGATGCTGTATCTGTCTTGGGTCTCTCTCCTCTAGCTGGTTTATGTTGACGGGGTTAAATTCATGCAGCTGGGTAAACAACTACAGTGAGAAAACAATCATAGAGTTGTGCCTCAGCAATGACTTCTCCCACGTTTTACGGAATTCAGCTTCTCAGCCAGCGCACAGAAAGCTGGACTCTGTCTGTTGGACCTGATTACATGTAGGGGTAGGCAGTTCAAGGGCTCTGCCTAAGGTCTTTATTAGCACAGAACCAAAAGCCTGTAGTCTTTTGGAATTTAAGAAACTATACACTGCAGAACCACAGCACTGAAGGGGGGAACCTGTGGCCTTATCTAATTTCTAATCCGGGACACAGCAGGTGTCTTGCTATTAATATCCCAATGTGGGTAAAAAAGAAAATAGAAGAGGGCTTCCCTGGTGGTGCAGTGGTTGAGAGTCTGCCTGCCGATGCAGGGTACGCGGGTTCGTGCCCCGGTCCGGGAGGATCCCACATGCCGCGAAGCGGCTGGGCCCGTGAGCCATGGCCGCTGAGCCTGCACATCTGGAGCCTGTGCTCCGCAACGGAAGAGGCCACAACAGTGAGAGGCCCTCATACCGCAAAAAAAAAAAAAAAAAAAAAAAGAAAACCACATAAGTAAAGAAAATGTGTTTAAATCCATGGATGACTGTCATGTTCAGATAACTAATCACAAGAAAACATGACTGCACTTTTATAATTTTCTACATGGAGTTTTACCTTTTTAAAAAAGTGGTATTCTCTAGATAAAGGATTGGGGATGGTTTGTATTTTCTTTCCTTATTTGAGCTTTTCGGGGGTGAACACGGTGGTACTTTCTTTTAAATTGTGGCAAAATATACATAACATTTACCATTTTAACAACATTGTAACCATGTTTAAGTGTACAATCCATTGGCATTGAATGCATTCACCTTGCTGTGCACTATCACCACCATGCATCCATCTCTAGAATGTTTTTCATCTTCCAGACCTGGAACTCTGTACACATTAAACAATAGCTCTCCATCCTCCTTTCCCTCCTGTCCCTGCCAACCACCACTGTCCTTTGTCTCTATGAATTTGACTTTTCTAAGTACCTCATATAAATGGAATAGTATTTGTCCTTTTGTGACTGGCTTATTTCACTTGGCCAAGTGTCTTCAAGGTTCATCCAGGTTGTAGCACGTGTCAGAATTTCCTTTTTCTCAAAAGGCTGAGCAATATTGGAGGGTATGTATATACTACATCTGTTTATCCATTCATCTGTCAGTGAGTACGGATGTTGTATTCCTCCTTTTGGCGATTGCTAATAGTATGCTGCTATAAACCTAAGTGTTCCTGCTTTCAATTACTGGATCATATGGTAATTTATTAGTAATAGAATTACTGGATCATATGGTAATTTATTTGTAATTTTTTGAAAAACCACCATACTGTTTTCCATAGTGCCTAAACCATTTTACAGTGTACAAGGATTCCAATTTCTCTACATCCTTGCCAATACTTATTTCCTGTGTTTTGTCTTTTTGTTTGTTTTGATGATAGCCATCCTAATGTGTGTGAAGTGGTATCTCGTTGTGGTTTTGATTTGCATTTCCCTAATGATCAGCAATATTGAGTGTCTTTTCATGTGCTTGTTGGCCATTTGTATATTTTTAGAGAGACGTCTATTTAGGTATGTATCTGAAAAAAC